>NC_038244.2:34192282-34331122 GCF_000004515.6 Glycine max
TAGACGAACACTCGAGTTTCAATTCGCGGTCCAAAACCCACTCATAAAAAGTTGATCCTTGTCAGTTAGTAGATTGAAAGAAAATCATGCAAACAAACTCTCTTAAATGAATACTTCTGCAATGTCCTAACCTGAAAAAGGTGAGTAATTGAAAATAAATGGGTTAATTTAGTTAGCCTGTCCTCCATCACTAAAATAGTGTCCTTGCCATGAGCCTAGGTTAACCCTCCTATAAAATCCAGAGATGTCAGCCCAAACCTTGGTCAGAATACACAAGGGTTGCAGCAATCTCATGTACTCCCTTTGGTCTCAAATATAAGGAAAAAAAAAACTTTTTCTTGGTCACGAATATAAGAAAATTTCAACTAACTTTACCTTATTTAATGCTATTATCTCTAAAATACCCTTCATTTAATTGAGGTTCTAGTTTCAATGACTCTTTCTTATCTTTGATAACAAGTTCCAATGAAGGGTAAGTTGGGGAAAAAATTACTTTTAATTGAAATTAATTCAATTAAATGTGGTTAACTAACTTTCTTAGTGTGCCATGTTTTTTTTCTTCTTATATTTGAGACCAGAGGAGGTAGGTGAGAGTGCTTGATTGATTTTGTTGGCAAACTTCACTACATGCTACATAATTTCTTATATCTGACCTCATGCCTTCCGAAATCACAACCCCTGCCACCCTTATAAGTTTTAAAATACCCGAAATGCCCCCCATGCATATATCATGGAATTCCTTCAAGAGTATTGGAACATAAGGTGATTGTTTGGAGAACACTAGTCTCTGTTTATAGAACAAATGACCTCCGTGTAGGGTAAGTTGTACTATTGGCAAGAGTATCTTGAAAAGTTTTCAGAAGACGAGGATCCCCTCGCAACTCCTCTTCCTAATCAAGCCATTCCACTCCCTGTGCTAATGAAAGGGCAGCAAAAGAAGCACAAGAAAGAGTATCTGCAACTGAATTTTCCTTACCCAATAGTACTTCAAAATCACAACAAATCAACTTAGTTGCCCATCTAATTTGGCCCTCACTCATTAGTCTCTATTCAGTAAGAAACTTTAAACTTATAATATCTGTTCTGATTAAAAAATGCCTGTGCAACAGGTAGTGTCTCTACTTCACAGCCAACATTGGCTCCAAAACGCTAACAGTCTTTCATGTTGTAAAAGAATTGCACCCATTCCAGTCCCTAATGCATCAATTTCCACAAAAATTGTTTGGAGAAATTCAAGACTGCCAATATAGGAAAAGTAGTAACAGCCTTTAATCCCACAGAGGCTGGTTATGCCTCTTTATCCCAATGGAAAACATCTTTTTTAAGTAAAGAAGTTAAGGGTTGAGCCAACTTACCATACTCCTTGACGAATCTCCAGTAATATCCAATAAGACCAAGACCAAGAAAAACCCTTAACCCCTTGATATCCTTAGGAATAGGCCACAACCACGTTGCCTCCAATTTCTTAGGATCAGTCGCCACACCTTTTGATGTGATAATATGACGGTGGTACTCAAAGCTAGCTTGCCCGAAGATGCATTTGTTTTGGTTAACCTTTAAATCATGTTGCATTAGTACCAGCAAGACCAACTCTAAGTGCTTCATATGTTCCTCCATTGTAGCACAATAATTATAAGGATATCAATGAAGAACACGGACAAATTTCCACAGAAAAGGCCTCAACACTTCATTCATCAAGGACTGGAAAGTAGAGGGAGCATTTGTCAAGTCAAGGCATGACAGGAAATTCAGTGTCCTTCATGGGTGCAGAACATAGTTTGGATGCAGAACATAGTTTTTCAATGTCCTTTTCTTTCATCCATATTTGATGGTAACTCAATTTCAAGTCCAATTTATAGAAAATTGTAACTCCTCCAATTACATCCAACAACTCTACAATCACCAGAATTGGAAAATTGCATGGTAATCTTGTTTAAAGTTCTATAGTCAAAAAAAAATCTCCACCCCCGTCCCTCTTCTTCACCAAAATAATAGGAATACCAAAGGGACTTACATGTGGTTTAATGATGCCTGCCATCAACATCTCATTGACTACTTTTCAATCTCTTCCTTTTGGAAATGGGAATATTTACATGGCCTTATATTTGGAATTTGAGCATCTGGTTTCAGCACTGTTTCATGATAGTCTCCTATGTGAAGGTGGACTTTGAGGGCCCTAAAAGACATTGATATTTATCTAAATCACCCTGTTGCAACTTCAATCTCTATCACAGGCTGATCAGGAATATGATTAAGCTCCAAAATGAAACCTTTTCCTTGATCCTATAAGGCTCCCTTCATGAGCTTGATGGATGTCGAGGATTTAATTAATTCAGATTCTTCCCTAAACAGCTTGGTTTGACCATCCTCCTTAAATCATCAAAATTAGCTTTGATCTCTCCCAACTCAGCCAACCATTCTAACAGAAGGACTACTTCCACTCCCCTCTAAACCAAATAAGAAGTTTTGCCGAATTACAATATCCCCCTAACCCCTTGTAGATTGATAACTGGGAGGTTTGGGAAGACAAATTCCTATTTTTAACCCTTTTAATTATGGTTGGCATTCCCTGGACGTTCTTGTGCCTGTAAAACTATGAGCACAGTTGTTTGCCCTTCTCTCAAGATTGCTTCCAAGAATGTTGTTACATCTGGCCGTTGATATATTTTTCTCCTCCATGGTGAGTGCTTTATTCATCATCTCCAAAAGACTCTTCCTCTTATGCAATTTTGACTCTTTTCCCTCAACCCATTGGATATTCCCATCAAATACTAATCTTCCCCCCTTCACCGCTCTTGCTAGCCTTTCAAATTGGGTGTCAAATTTAGCCAATGTCTGCTCTTGTTTCAAGGTTAGAAGAGATTCAAAAGAATCACTCATCATGACTAGTTGGAGCCTCTCAATCAAGGCAGTCTTGAATTCTTCCAAAATCGATTTCAATTGCAAGTTTCACACATTGAAACCATGAAAGTGCATCTCCTTCAAGAGCCACCATTACTGCCTCCATCTTTTCTTCTTCCCTTAGTCTCCTTAATCGAATATACCTCCAATTTTCCTATCCATCCGAAAGCACCCTCCCCTTCAAAGATGGGTGTGTCAAGCTACCTTCATTTGTTTCCTTTAATGCTTTCCCAGATTCAGTTTGTACATTCCCTCCAAACTCCCCTTCATCTCCTCCCCCTGTCTCAACCCTTGGGTCTCCTGTTCTTGAACCTTTTCCAGACAATGTAGACACCAACCTATCCACCATCTGTTGCAGCTTATCCATGCATGAATCTTGATGGGAGAATCTTGCCTCCAATCTTGCATCTAGTCCCTCTTGGAATTGACTCCAGCCCAATGCCACCCTCGCCAAAGCTTCTACTGGGAAATCCATCCTTGTACTCCCCATCAAATGTGGTACTCCCCACCCCCAACTACTGAATTCAAGAGCTCGGGTACCAATTGATAGGATGGGACCAGGGTATGATGAAAAAGAAAGTGAAATAATGCAACAACGAACAAAGAGTGTGTATTCACTGGTGAGTGGTGATGAGAGAATTACAGGGAAAATAACAGCCAAGTAATTCGAGGAACCTGACCCCTCCATTCAACGTCAAAAATCTTTCTTAGCCCTCTCTTTACACCTTTGGCCTTTTACTACAACCTGACCAAGTCAAAAACTACCTCCTGCTAACTAACTAACCGTTGTCTAGTAAGTTACCTAACTGTTTCCTTTTATTTCTTCTCTTATGAACCTGAGTAATAGAAGATTGTGTTCTATCAAAGAGATTAAGGTTAGGAAGAGAGTACTCAGAATTGGCAAATCCTCTAGAGAATCTAACCATTAACTAAAATCACTTCAGAATTTCCCTAAAATAACACATAAATCTATTTTCTTTTCCTTCTGTTCATACTGCAATTGATTAAGTAATTTTGTATTACAGTATTAGTGTATTACATGCATGCTTTGACACAGATTGGTACTGTAACAGCTCTACAAATTATAAGGCACTGAATCATTGTCGTAGCCCAATACATAATCCAAACCACTCAAGCATATAAGCTCTTAATTTTTAACAAAGGAACCAGTATAGATGAAAAGTTAATCGTTAATCCGTTATCCAGAAAATCAAAGAGACAAAAAGAAGGAAAATTGATGGGATGAAAATTTAAAATAACAAAACTAGTAGTGTTTGTTAAGAACACATGCAGAAAGGTGTATATTTTTATACAAGATGAAAACATTTTGAATTTGAACAGGGGACCATCATCCTTTCAGAGTGTATTTCATTCATTCTTTTTTTACTTTTACTAAATATATGCAGGGACATCATTTTGTTATTCGCCTAGATTTTAAGAAGCCACATAATAGACAGGTGAAGGCCATAAAATATAACAGCGAGAAGGAAAAATAATGTAAATTGGGAAGCAAACAAATATAAACCTTGTACTCCAAAGAATCCAGAATGGGTAGTAAATGAGACGCAATATGATCCAAGATAAAACAAATAGAATAAAAGCAAAGCTAGCCATAGTTTCAGCACCACTGTATTTGGACATTTTCCCTATCTCCAGAAACACATCGCTAGCATCATGAAGTGCTAAAACCACTGATCCAACACGTGCAAACCTGAATTTGTTAAACATAGAAGAGAAACCAAATCAAATTTCCAGAGAATTAAATTAAAATTAAAAATAGAACTAGTGTGGGAATTAGTTCCAAAATTTTCTCCCTCTGCCTCTCATGTGTGTGATTCGATCAAAAGGCTGCTTAAAATTTTGAAATAGTATTTTACCCTTTGTTTTCCATTAAGACCCAGTACATTATAAAATTCATTAGTAAAATGAAATGCATGAAACAAATGACAAAACTACATGTTTTCAACCAATAATGGTTGCCACAAGTGGTAGCTATTTGTCTCCCTTAACCAAGTGGTCTAGTGTTCGAATCTTGGTTGTCCATTGGATATGGAATAAATCATGTTGGGAGGGGAATACCCACCTTGTGTGTGCTCATGGTCCATGACGAAGATTAGTCACCGCATCCGGCGGGACTACTTTGTACCAATACCATGATCAACAAAAAAATAAAATACATGTTTTGTGAAGTAAATTCAGACAAAATGAAATAAATAAAATCTACAAAACTGATCAAACTTGAGGACAAAAAAGCTTGAATGACAAGAGAAACACTCAAGTGAATGAAAAAACATACCTGAAAATGTAAGACAGAACAATGAGAATTACAGTAGCAACATGATGACTCATGGACACTCCAAAGTCGGAGCGCCTCGTTTCCCAAAATATCAAAGCAAAAATGGAGTATGAGTAAAATCCAGCAGCGTACATATAGACTGCCTTCAATTTCAACCTGCAATGTATGTTAAAAGGTTATTTCTTTTTGTCTTAACCCTCTTGTTGGAAACGGCTCTGACTAATTCAGAGTTCGGCAATAAAAACTGATCAAGAATTGTTTTTGCAAAGGATCGAACTCAAACTCAAATAACACCCGAACAATTCAATCTTAACTCACATTAACCACTTGTGCCTGACTTGGTTCGTTAAAAGGTTATAAATTAAAATCATACATATGGTTCAAGCATAAGCAGAATAATAAGTGGAGAAATAATCTTACTTGATCTTTTGATCTGGCCAGACCTGGGTCCCTGGGCCCACCCAAAAGTTTCTAGTATTTGTAAACCATGGTTCATCGTATGTTACAGACAAAGCAAGAATCTCAGCTGAAAGATAATAAACACATTTCCAAGCTGATTCCTTAAATTTCCTAATCTTTTTTCTTCTCTCGTCTGAATGGTAGTCCAGCGCCGCATGCCCCTTTCCGAAAATCAACCGTCTCGCCACTTTCTGTGGTCATAAAAGAAAAGTCAAAGACAACAGCAGAAGCAGAGTTTGAACAAACATTGATTATTACAAATTTAATTAGTGCGATTCCATCGTTAAAAAACACAAACAATTAACGACTAATATTTGTCAATAAAAAAAATTAATTAGTAATATATGATTGGTAGTTGGTCAATGGGTAAGGTAAGGAACGAACCTCGAATATGAATCGGTCGAGAAAGAAGCGAAGGGAAGGGAAGAAGAGAGCGAAAAGGGGGAGAAGGTAGAAATCATGATAGGTAGGATAGAATTCATTGTGCCAGTCAAGGGAGAAGAAGAGGGAATTCGTCGTCGTCATCGCATCGGAATGGAATGGAATGAAAGGCGTGCGCGTGAGTGAGTTGATCGAATCGAAAACAGTACCCTTAATATTTTGGGATTATTGTTATGATATATCAATATATCATATATATCATATTCCGCTCGCCACCCCCACTTGTTGCGTGTTTCCTATTATTGAGTTTAGTCTGACTTAAATGCCCTTTTTGCTCACTCCATCTTTCAAAAAGATTGAGATTTAGTCATTAGCAGCACATTTTGCTTTGCCATGTCACGCTAGCCAGGGTCGGTGGCGTACCTACCTGCCCAAGTCTCTCCCATGGTGGGGGACTGCTTATTAGTCATCCGATATAATAATTAATAAAACAACGGTTTAATATTTTTACTTTTTTTATGTTTTCTCGTATTCTTCATTTATCCTTAACTTATAGTATTGGATTTGATTCAAATCGACAGGTCTAATTAGTTGACCGTAAACTGAAAACATGATTGATTCGATTAGATTGTCATGTCAACAAAGCTCTTATTGGTAAGACTGTACCTCCCGTACCTCCACCCTTTCTTTCTAATAGTTCTAGCAACTCTGAACACGAAGACATATCATGTGGTTCACTTGTTCGTCAATCATCTCCACAACAACCACATCATCCATTATCACCTATCAATCTTGAAAAGTTTAGGCGACCAACTAGGTTGTCAGAAGTGACAGTGAATAATATTTGTAACTTGTGAGAAGTTAGTGAAATTTGGTGATTTGTCAAGAACTGGACGTAGTCTCAATGGTAGACGAACCAATATAAAACTTCATGTGTCCGATCTTTCTTGTTTTCCTTTAAAGTTTTAAAATGACCAAAGGCTGCGAATTAGTTTTTAGATTTTGTGTTTTCTAAAACATGTTTACATCATTTGATAAGTTTTTCAAAAAAATCTTTTATTTGTTTTCTACAAAGTGTTATCAGACGAAAACTTTGTTTTAGGTTAAAAGGGATTTTTTTTAAAAATAAATCACAATTCAACCCTTTTCTTGTGACATTTTTCTTTACAAACCACTCATCCATCCTATGAGTGCAGAGAAGAAGAAAAGAAGTAGTTGAAAATTAATAATGATCCATTCTCTAAAACACCCTGGTAATCACATCTTCCTATAAAGAAGGATCCATCATAGGAGAATCCAACTCCTCAGGTTTTGTGGTTTAAAAGTGTCAACATTTGGACCCCCCATCATCAAGTATCTTCCTAGCAATCCTGTTGATCTCAAGCCTACAAAGGATGAGTGGGAGTTGATAAGAGATCTTCTCAAATAGATGTAGATTTCAAACCAAGCAAAGACTTATCACCATGCTCACACATAAGAAGATCAACTGATATCAAGCTAATGCCTGACAGAAACTGTCCTAGATTGATTGTATGTGATGAAGGCATAAAGAAGGGATTCAAACTATAATTCAACGAAGAAATGCCCAATAGACTATGATGATAACGAGTGCAGATCACCAACTATTTAAGAGGTTAGAGGTCCTTGCTTGAGAACAACAAATTGGTGAGGGAGCTAGACAACCATGATGCATACGCCTCATGGAACCAAATTGTATAGTTTGACTCAATGAGTGCGCCCACGTCCAATTTTGTAGATTGGCCAGTAGAGGATGATCACAAAGAGTCCATTCAACTGTTGTGTCCAACTAAAGTATATCACTTTGACGATGTCATAGCTTGCTTTGTCAAAAATCATGAAGATGGATTTATCAAGAGATTGCTCAAGCTTCCAGTCATCTTCCACCACACTGTCTTTAATCTAAAAAAGATGGATGAAGACGAGTTCTCTGCACTTGTATTGCATATATTTAAAGAATTGAAGCCTAAAAGAGCTAAGTGGGAGAAGCACATTCAATGCAAGCTTGCTGAAAAGGGTGGACAAGCAAAAGCGAAGCATGATGAAGCTACCAACATCACCCAAAAGTCATCGAAGATATTGATTCATCTAATGATCAAGTAAACCAACAACATCCTGTTGCATCCCCTACTGAAAAGGCTCCTAAAAAACCATCACCCATTCAGCCTAAGAAGTCTAATGAAGTTACTTCAACTCATTAGGAGGTAGTTGTGTACTCAACAAGTTAAAACATTCCCAAGGATGTTGCTCTGATGCAATCCTCCCTAGGAAGGGACCAGTCACTAGAGCCATGAGCAAGAGGCTCCAAGAGGATTGGGCTAGAGCTACTGAAGAAGGTCTTAGGGTTTTCATGAACCTCAGGATAGATTTCTGAGCCCATGGACCAAGGTTAGGTCCAATTATCTTTGTACATATTAGACTAGGATGTCATTATATTTGATCTTTGTATTTAGGGCTCCATAATGTAGGTAGGGTACCCTAGAAATATAGGATTTTTCAGCCCTTGTATTTTAGGGCACCTAGACTAGTTTTTGTATTAGGGGTAGTTTTGTAATTTTACATGCACTAAGTGAATATTTGATGTGTGTGTTGGGAAATAAAATTTAATTGAATTGGTAGAAGCCCAATCCAATTAAATTTTAGAGGAGGAGGTGAGCATTTGCTTACTACACTCCATTGCCACATCATATAGTCACA
Organism: Glycine max; assembly: GCF_000004515.6. Taxonomy (NCBI): domain Eukaryota; kingdom Viridiplantae; phylum Streptophyta; class Magnoliopsida; order Fabales; family Fabaceae; genus Glycine; species Glycine max. The sequence goes on from NC_038244.2 coordinate 34,201,035, forward strand.
CTTTGTGTATGTCCTTCATGCTTTACACGCCTCATGACACCTAAGCACACTTAGTGGATAATCTTGGAATTGATCTTGGATTAGTGGGCTGAACCATAACTAAAATTCACTAATCATAATTAGTGAAATTTTGGCTTCAAAGTTTGGCTCCACAAATTCAATTTCAAATTCAAGTGAAATTTGAATTGAAATTCAAATTTCCCTCCAATTTTGTGTGACACTTAGGCTATAAATAGAGGTCATGTGTGTGCATTTTTTAACTTTGATCATTTGAATATTAAACTTTAGATTTCAAAACTCTTTTAGAGCACAAAATTTCGTGCTCTTCTCTTTCTCTCCCTTCATTCATCTCCTTCTTCCTCCAAGCTCTTATCCATAGCCTCCTATGGTGGTGAGCTTCTTCTAGACTCATCTTCTCCTTGAAGTGGTGTCTATTCTCTCTCTTCTTTCTCCATTCCGCTTCCATTCATCTTCCAAGAAGCAAAGGAATCCATTGATGAAAAAGATCCTAGGCCTACAAGCTCCAATGGAGCTTACACCATGCTCCTATCAACTACTCCACTCATGTTGTTGTAACTGAAGATCGTATTTAGAAGATCATGGCTTAAGCCATGTTGAAACAACAAGAGGAGACCCAGAAGGAGTAGAAGAAGCAACGAGAAGAAACAAGGTTAAAGCTGTAAGCCTTCACTGAATGGAAAAGCTTGGAGAATGAGCAATATCGACTTTCTATTCAAAGTGTTATTACTGATCAGTTCACTAGTTTCTCTTAGACACATATTTAGCATCTACAACAAGCTCAAATAAATGTACTTGGAGTTTTTGCACATCCAGTGGTGCACCACCATCAACCAGATGTTGCGCAACCTCTACCACTTCCATAAACACAATGTATTACACCTCCACCTGTCCACTCCAGCCTACACCACTTACTCAAATAGAAGCCCCTACACCAACACTAGCCCAAACAAAACCACCACCACCAGCAGCAACATCTCAGTCTGAAGCACCTCTACCACCACCAACCCAACCACCACCATCACCATCTCAAGAGTGATGATGATGTCCTTCAAATATTTTTTCTTGCTTTGAACCCTCTCTTTTTGTTAATGACAAAATGGGGAGAAGTATAAGAAGAATTTTGATGTAACAAAAGATATCTTAATAACATAAGTGGTTTGGTATTCATATGTGTTCATATGCTTTCTAATTTATTTTTGTGTCCATAGATAGGTATGTATATTTAGCTCTGTTATCTACTACTTTCTACATGCATTAAGGTTGTTGGACTCAGAGAGGGTTCTTACAAACCTTACATACATATATGCTCTGATATAACTCTTATACAAAACTCATAATCATGCACTTCATATTATATCTTATCATGATTATGTTGTTATATGATCAAAATTTATATAGTTTGTCATCATTAAAAAAAGGAAGATTGTTAGGTGTGGACGATCTCATGATCATTGGATGACCCATCCCTACCTTGAATTTTGATGATTATAAAGGTACAAATTGTTTATTACTAATGAGTTATTGTCTAAGTGAACATGATCTACCACATAATGAGCTTCCAAGTCTACACAACATATCCTATAAGCTCTTATAAGTAAAGTTTCCACTCACAAGTAGCAAATTGTGCTTAACCGCTTTTATTAGATCAGCGTCCAACATGTTGTTAAAGAACTCATGTCGACTACTTGTGCAAACCAGTGTTATAAGACTTAGTATCTCTTGTTACACATCCATTAGGACTTTATGACTTACGCCTAAATGATTTATACATTTACATAAGTCACACCCAATACTCACCAATGGTAAAGTAGCTGAAAAGGGAAGTAACGTAAAGTTTCTTTTTTGTAAAACATACATACCTTTCCTTTTGTGTTACTATCTTTTGAATTTAGGCAAAATTAAGCTCAAAATAAATTAGAAGAGAACTTTCATCTATAGTCACTATCACAATAGAAAAATCATTTGTAAAAAAGTTGATGTTTGGGCTTACCTTTTCTCTCTCTCCAATCAGAACATGCTCGTCAGACTTTCTCCCCGTTGGTTGTAACACTGTGATTTTCATAATATTTGATTAAGTGTTTAATTAGATTACAAGAATAATAAATTTAACTTAAGTTCTTGTAATTAATTAATTAATTAATCATGAAGTGATGGTTTGTGTTGTATATATTTATGTTTATGCTTAAACCATGTTGCTTATGTGATTAGTTGGTTTTTAAAGTGTTTGGGCCTAGATGAGTGGGCCTTGAGAAATAGGGATGAGGTGGGTAAAGTGAAGGGGTGTGATTAGAAGGAAGTGAAAGAATCATAAACCCTTTGCAAACCCTTGTAAATCTGAACCACACTAAAAAAACACTTTCATTTCACTCCCTTGTTCCTATCCAAGACCACCCTCCATTGAAGAGCTTAGGACCTTGAATTCCTTTGCTCAAAGGACTTTGTAGCAGTGCTTTATTTGAGTTTGAGGGCTAGTTCAATGGTAAAGAACCCTTCTTTTTTCCCTCTTACCTTCCATTTCCGTTTTCCCTTCATATGCACATTTAGAAGTTCATAGTAGTCGTAATTTTCATGGTTTTGATGTGTTTCTTGGGGTTTCAGTGGTATGGATGGTGTGGAGTTGCTAATGGAGTTGAATAAAGCTTCTTTCTTGGACCCAAAGTTCCTTCCTTTCCTTTTTCCTCTTCACAAAGTCATCTTTTGAGTTTGAATAGGTAAGGGAAGCTTTACCCTTTTTCTATGCTTAGGTTGTTGTGGATTGGTTTTAATGTTGCTTGAAAATGAATCACGTTGTTTAAAAAGGAAAGTTTGAGTATTTGAGGTTTTGAGTTTTGAAATTAGGGTTTTTGATTATTTGACGAATATTGATGAAAAGTTCCTATTTGTAAAGAGTTTTTGTTATTGTTTATGTATTGGAATTAATAGAAAAGGGTATGATTTTGTTTTGGGATGATTTGGAAGCCATGAGAGGAAATTGTACAAAATTTTGAAATTCTACAGAATTTGCGTCCAATGACTAGTGTCGCTTCCATTAACCAGTTTCACGTCCACTGACCAGTTTCAAGTCCACTGACAATTTCACATCCAATGACTAGTGTTGCATCCACTAACTAGTTTTGTGGTGGATGTGATTTATGTTCATTTTCATTGGGTAAATTATTTTATTTTGAAATCTTATTGAATTTATGATGATATGAGATGTGATTGAGATGATGTTGTTTTATAATTAAAGTTGAGATCATGAGATTCACATTTGTATGAGCTTTTGGTGAAATGCTGCAAGAATTCAAAGTGTTGGAATGTTTTGCTATGTTTGTTGAACTATATGTGGGTTTGTGATTGTGATGAGCATATGAATGATGAATCTATAATGTTATAACCTCTTATATTGTTGAGAATGGTGAATGAATTTGTGATAACAAAGGATTGTTGTGAATGATTATCTTGTTTTGAGAACCATCCATATGTGTGAAAAACAGTTAACTATATTCTTTGGGAAAATTTTGTTGTTGTTGGAAAATGGTATATTTAGGAATGTAAGTTCCATGCCAGGACTCTGTCCCACTAAAGCAACTCAGGGGTCTCTCCTAGTGGGGTATCTTTCTAAGTATCACCCCTACATTTTTACTCTGAATGGCATGTCAGAGTATTCCTCAAATGATTAATGATCCTTTTAGTGTATATAGGATGGATTGTTGTTGATGGTGAAATTTAGATACTTGAGACTGGCCATGGGTGAGATGGTGGGTAGGAGGTGTCATACCTAAAACCTCAAGGAATCTAAGTGTAGTTGTTGATTGTGAGCATGCACGTAAGTTGTGTGTGCTCAATGGGCCCTTAATCTAGTGCTAGAGGTTTTTGTGATGGCTAACATCAAAGGGGCCTATAGAATAGATGGGTGGGTGAAATCCTAGAGAGGTTAAGGTTAATGCACCTTATCGAGGTAAGCCACAACCCACACTCATATATTTTCAATAAAAACACAAATCCTCCTTAGAGTTAATTTGAGTCTCCTCAAATGATCAAGGTGTGACTATATTAAGGGATGTACTTGGGTCAATTGTTCATGACTTCATGTAGTGTAAATCTCCATGCATAGAGTTGAGTTTGTATTTGGTTTTGATGATTGATGGACTGGTGATGATGATGTTTGATGGATAAATCATGGTGCTTATGATTGATTGACTAAGGATGATGATGGTGTATAATGATTAAGTTTTGATATGTTGATTGACGAACTGATGATTGCTATGATATGCTTTGTTATGTTAATTCTAAGGATTATGCTTTACGTATGATTTTTTACATGTTTATGTTATATGTGTCATGATGGTGGACCATGCTTTAATTGTTAAGTTTTATCCCATTCTAGTATGCTTGTTTTTGGTAAGCTTACATTTGTGTTGTTGCATCTGTGGTTCGTGCCTGTGATGATCTAGTATCTGACGTACGTAGGGAACAAATGGTCAGGAGGTGGTTTTGTATTCCTTTGGAGGCTTCATGGATATGTGTACCTGGACATGAAAGCGTGTTATATGTTTATGTTCCATCTTTAGGGTTATGTATAGGGTTGACTGGCTTAGAGTTTAGGTAGTTTATCTTTACAGAGTTACTTTGGCTTACATGTTGTATATATATAAGGAGAGGATCCACTTACTCAAAGAATAAGTCTAAAGAGTTACTCTTGATCTGGACCTTCTATTTTATTTAGCACCAACAGTTTAGATTAAGCTACTAACTCCCCTCAGGCGAGTTCTTCTTAACCCTACCAAGTATTATTGTTTTGCAATTTCTCCCTCATGATCAGACCAATACCTCTCTTCTTCGACCTCATCATCATGTTTGCTGCATTATTATATGTCAGCCTGAGATGCCATCACCTAGTCTGTTGTGAATTGCCCAATCTAAGAAAGACACAAAGAACACCACCTGAGCAAATTATCTGCATTATGTGTTATGTGAATAGATGGGAAACATAAAGCTCAATGGTCAAACAACGTTGGTAGTTCTAGGAAGCATCCAAAGCAATATTTCGACTATGTGAATCCTTTCAAAATTTTATCCATGAATGGTTTTCTTTTTAAAAAATTGATGTCTTAATATATGTGAGATTCTGATTAGAGTGAAGATTTTTTTTTTGTGTTTCGTACACTGTAAGAATTGCAAGGAATAATAGTTTTGGTCAATAGCACATGAAATGTTTGTTATAAAATCTGAATGTTCTTCCATGGCTATTGTTACTTGTATGATATGATAATAAATACACTTGCTATCATGTTTGCCTACAAATCTAGAATGCTGCAATTTTGGATGTAATAGGCATACATGTTTAGTAAAATCATTGTGAGTAGCTTAAAAAAATTTGAAAAAATATTTTGCAGTAAAAGGCATGTTGTAATTTCAAGTAGTTGAAAAGGAAGAAAGTTCAACAAGAGTTTTGTCAAGTCAGTATAAGGCATGTTGTAATTAAATGAAGTTACACATGTTATGATTTGTTAGAATTATCAATGGAAGTTGTTGTAGCAATTGGGTCTAATTAAAAGGAATGGTTCAATCGTTGTTCATCTTATTTATTTACATCAGGCATAGGATAATCATTTATATCTTCAATTTAAACGAAATGCTTGCTTTTAATTGTAGGTTTGGGGGAGGTAATCAAACAAGGTTTTTGAGGAAGCTTAAGAAGATGAACTGATCTTGTTCTCACAATCTACCTTGAATTATTCTAATTTGGCTCAAGCTTAGGCTACCGAAATACTAAAGGACTTGATGAGACAAAATTTGTAAAATTTCTTCACGAGAAATTTGCTTGTGGTGAAAAATATCATTTAGTGAATTAGTCCTACATGGTGTTCAAGAAACTTCTGCAAAAGCTTAATGTTCTGGATAATGCTTTGCTAGACAAAGTTTCCAGGGCTTAATTTTTTTTCTTTCTTTTTCTTTTAGTGTCTTTATGTGAGAATTTTTGGAGAATGATGCTTTTATTTCCTATAAGTTTGGAGAGCACAAACCGTTATCTTAAAGGCAAAATTGCAAATTTGGTCCCCCTAGTTGTCTCCAATTTCAATTTTGGTTCCCCTTTAAAATTATTCACGCATTTAGTCCTCCTTTTATATACAATCATGCAATTTTGGTCCCTCAGTCCAAATTTAGACGTTGACTGTAAAAACTTACGTTGACTGACACGTGTCAACTGCTGATTCGTCCATTTAGTGGGTCGCCATTTTTAAACACATCACGACTTTGGGGCTCCATTTATCTTCCTCTTCCACCTTCATTTTCTTAACTCAGTCCAAGAACCCCAACTATCTCTTCAAGTTGACACACAAAGTACCCATTTTACCCCTACACTCACCTTTTCCATGTTGCTCCGTCAGTGACTCGTCCTCCTCGTCGACCACGGTGCTAGACAAAAATGCCTTTTCACCCGAACATAATTCTCGCATTGTAGTTTCACCAGATGACTTGAGCTTCGAGGAAGATCTCATCATTCATCGACCAATGATGGATTTTTCTGGTGAATACTCCGATGAGGAGGAGGAAGAAGAGAAGGAGGTAGAGGAGAAAGAAGAAGAAGATGATCCAAAGATTAACATTGTTGGTAAATGAAGGGAATTCTCGAGAAAAATATACAAAAAGTTACTGCATCGATGTAGTAGCTGGGAGTTGCTGACAGATTCTTTCTGGTGCAGATATGCATATGTATAGTTGTGAAGTTTATTTTTTGGGTTTGATGGTATCAATTTAGTTTTTCTTTGTGTCACAACCTACCTTACGACAGGAGGGCGAAAGAAAATAAATAAAAGCACGTTCGTCTCTTAAGGAGAAAACGAGTGGGAGTCGCCACCAATGTTTATTTAAGGAAAATGTTAGAAAAACCAAAAGAGGTCTCCAAACGTATCCCTAGGTGCAATGAGGAAATTAGACATACGTAGTTCTTTAATAAGAATGTTTATGTTTTTTTTGAAAGATTAATTTTAAATGCAAACAAAAAAGTCATTAAGGCGTTGGACCTTGAAACAACGTTTTAATTTTTTTTTAACAAAACCGAAGAGAACCATTAAGGCGTTGGACCTTGAAACGATCTCAAGTGATATTTGACGAAAAGAAGTTTGGTTGTGAATTGATTTTTTCATTTGGTTTTGTTTATTACTTTCCAGTCTCGCTAAAAGCCCAATTTCATGACACTAGTGACCGATTAGAACTAAGCCTTACGAATAAAATGAAATTACCAACCGGAAGATAAATGCACACATAATATCACAAAGGACCTATAAGGGTACATCGATTACATAAAAATCTTAAGAAAAACTAACCGACTGTTACACATGGTACAAGGCTAGCAAGAGAAATGATGTAGGAAACAATCCACGTTTTGATTTGACAGCGCCTCAGTTTTTCTTTTTTTCTTCTTCTTCTCTTTCTCCTTTCTACATTTTTCTTCTCCTTTTTCAATTTTCAGACCCCCAAACCTCTCCTCTTGCATGACTATTTATAGAAAAAAAACCATTTGGTGTAGGAGAAGCTCGCCCAGGCGAGCTGCTTGCTTAGGCTTGAAGTCATCAGCTCGCCCAGGCAAGTAGCTTGCTAAGGGCTGAAGCTTTTTCTTGGCCCAGGCGAGCTAGATGCTAGCCTGGGCGAGTTTAGGGTCAGAAAACTATAGGAAATGACCATTTTTCCCCTTCCTTATGGCTTTCATTTCTAGAACTAACAAACAACCATCAAAACCCTGCGCAACCCCTTGGCCTTGCACTGTAACCGGTGCCAAACACTGTAATTCGATTAGCAATGATCAAAACATCATATCTGAATGATAAAAACATTATACTCGGATGAAATTAGGGTCTGATACTTTGGAAAGAAAGAAAATAAATTATATTGATTGGTTAGCCATGATATTTCTCACTTGGTAGTATTCGTTCTGAATAATGGAGTATGAGGTACGCGTTGGTGGCATTTCACAAACTAACAGGAATTGCAAGACTGGTGAGTGGATAGTTTTCATAAGCACATTCTTATCGCCATGGTATGTGTGTTGATTACAACAATGAAATGAAAATTCTTTCCAAATTTTGATTGTGCGCCATTTCCCACCATAACAATGGAAAATTTATGATTGAAGCTTGCATTTTAGTCACCAGACGTGTTGATTTTTTTGAGATGTTTGACATTTTCTGTGTTTTGAAATGAATGTTCACACGTGATGTGTTTAAAAATGGTGACCTATTAACGGACGAAAGTCAATGTAAGTTTGTAACGATCAATGCTCAAATCTGGGCTGGGGGAACAAAATTGTGTGATTGGATATAAAAGGAGGACTAAATGCGTGAATAATTTTAAAGGGGGATCAAAATCAAAATTGGAGAAAACTAGGGGGACCAAATTTGCAATTTTTCCTATCTTAAATATCAACACATGTTGCACGACTTGGCATGTGGTTTTGCTGATCTCTGTGCTTAATGCCAAGCCTTACTTCTTGTTTTTGGATAATGAAGACAATTTAATAGTTTGGTAATAGTTTCCATCCATTAGTGGTAATGGGTCCATTCTATGCAAGTTGAAGTATCAATGGTCAAATTACAACAATAAAAAGTATCAGTTTTGTCCCTTTGAATTGAAACATGTGGTAATTATAAAGTTGGACTCTATCTTTGATTACTGTGACAATATTACTCAATTATAATGAAGAAAGGAAATTATCTGAAATTTCAATTTGTAATAAAGAATATATCCATATATATGTTATAAGTGAGGATCCATATATCTCTTTCCTTCTTTGATTGATTAAGAACTTGTACTCCTTTTAACTGCATGGATTCCAATGGAAATAATAATTCCCAAAAATACAAAAGGAAATAAATGGGAAAGTACATTCATGAAAGTGCTTACAAAATAATATTTCAATAGATTTATAAAGCTTCTCTAGTTCACATGTAGCAACAATGTTGAAGCTTGAAGTTAGATTCTACCCACAACACATTTCCTTCCAACAAAATAAGCAATATCATATGTTTAGATCAAAAGTCAAGAAGTGAATATCATTGTTGTCAGAATCTGTATTCCATGACAGTGAAATTATCTAGTACCATCAATCCAATATGACCACAAGCCAATCATTGTATTAAATTTAACAAAACTTGATAAAATCATTAAGGTAAGCTTCTCTAGTTCATGTGTAGCAACAATGTTGAAGCTTGAAGTTAGATTCTACCCCCTAACACATTTCCTTCCAACAAAATAAGCAATATCATATGTTTAGATCAAAAGTCAAGAAGTGAAGATCATTGTTGTTAGAATCTGCATTCCCTGATAGCGAAATTATCTAGTACCATCAATCCAATATGACCACAAGCCAATCATTGTATTAAATTTAACAAAACTTGATAAAAATCATAAGGTAAGCCTTCAAACAAACATGATAAAATCTTTCATACTAACTGTGTATGACCTTGATGGCTCACAATTTACTGCAAAGTAGAAAAGGTAGTAAAAATTCACAACCACAGCAAAAACAACCTCTACACAATTATAGAATCAACATGACTAACTTAAAAAATTCCATTACATATAATTCTTTTTAACAAAACTTAAAATAGCCTCCTGACAAAAAAAAACTGCATATCTTCCATGAACTAAGAAAATAGTCCTACATTATATAGACTTGCATAAGTACGAACACAATATTAATTAGTTGTGATAATGAAAAAATATACATGATCTGTTACAATTAACAGTTCTAAATGACAAGAGCAGGAAATAATAAAATCTAATCTAACAATAGTTAACTACTGATCATATTCAAAAATAGGAAAATTTTTTTACCTAAAGCAAGAAATAACAGAATCTAAGATAACAATGCCTACATAACATTTATTAGAAAAGAGCATGAACAGGTTGACTATGGATGATGACAATCTAGGTTGGGGCTTTCTATTCTTAGAGGAATAGGTGGTGGTGTCTTCAATTGGAGTGATGATGGCAGTGTAATGAAATGGGTGACATTAACGTCATACAATAATTGGTTTGTTTGCAAGAAAAAGAGTGAGTGGGGACTGTTCACATAAGGCAGAGAACTAGAAAGAAGATGAGAAGAGCTTCCAATTATGGAGATTGCTACAAAATGAATGGAGTGTACATGTTGTCACCGTTGCAAAGCTTGAAGACCTTATAGATATGTAGATTGTTACCGAAGATGAATACGAGAATATAAAAGGTCCACTATGAATGAGAATAGAAAGGCAACACAGTGCAAAACAAAGGTTATGTGCTTCAACTAAAGTATCATTGTAAACTTAATTTGGACCTATGAATTAAAAAGAAATAAATGGCTCAGATTAAGAGTAACTCTTTAGACTTACTCTTAATGTTTTATTTTGGAGTTGTGAGTTTTATCCTTTGACCCTTTGAAACGTGAAAAGCTTACAAGTATTTTCATAATCAAATTAATTGAAGAGTTTTAACTGAATTAAAATAAAGTCTTCCACTTGAGTTAGTTCCTAATTTCATGTAATGGTGGTGGGTTGTTACATTGGTAAACAAAGTCATATCAAGAGATCAACGCTCAAAATACTCAATGGATACTTCTCTAAAGTCTATAAGGAAAGGATCAATGCAACGTATGAAAGAACCAACTTACTAAGAAGCAATTCAAGGAAACAAAGTAAAAATTCTAAGTGGATGATACACTTCTAAATCTTGTATGTTCTTTGCTAGGCAATGTGATTTTTATATTCATGTTTAATCTGCTTTATTCATTCTTTGAGTGTTGTTGAATCTTGTATTCACATCAAACTTTTGTTTGTGAAAGGCAGAAGTAGCTTAGTGATAAACAATACTTGGGTGTTTTTAGATTCAAGGGGAGTCTAAGGGTATGTCAATAGTGGCCTAGGGAATACTAAGTGTAGCCAGGAGTGACATGCAAGAATACTTGTTTGTAATCACAAGTTGATTAGTGGAATCCTTTATTGTTGTGCAAATGAGAACTAGATGTAACTCAGATTGAATGAATGAGTTTAAACCAAGGGTTTATACTCCTCCTCTAAGCTTTTCTTTAGTATTCATTAAGCAGTTATCTAACACATTTCACACACAAGTTTTTCATACTTTGTCTTCATATAAAATCTATTTTATTTAGTAGTGGACGACAATTCCGTCTATCTAAATAAAACTTGTATCTGTTAGTGGATGAGAGGTGCAAAACCTTGTTAAACTTACAACTTGGGAAAAGGTAATATTTTGTCTAACACATTATTCAACCCTCCATTCTAAAGTGATTTTTGTGATTTCAATAGCGAATTGATGCCTCGCTACAATGAAACTTTCTTTTTAGACAAACTGACAACTTGTTACAACGAATGTGTGCAAAAGTTGTTTGTTGATTCCCTTTATGTTGTTCATAGTCTCTGTGGATATGATAACTCAATACTTATTGTTTCTTTCTACAATTACACAAGGTTCACTTGCCTATTATGTTTGAAGCACAACAGTAGTTTAGAAAGCTTTGGTAGTTGTTGTTTGTATATAGTGTGCTTGTTAGTGTTAGTTTTGAAAATTGTGACTACTTCTGCATCATACCATCAGAAACACTCTTGCCATGACAAAATTTCCTTTTTCCAAGTCAAGATCATAAAAAGTTGGGCGAATTTATGTGTTTGTATGTATATAGTAATTGTGATAAATGTATAGTAGTTCCTTAGGTTAGATCCATATGTTCTAATGTGAATAACATGAGTGGATAAAGTAGTAGCATTATCATCTTTCTACTTTTCCATGGCGTACATTGTAACCTCTAAGTTAGGCATAATGTCCACATTTGTTGTAGCGAACACTAGGCTCGCTACAATGATCCTACTAGTTCCTAAAGTTTGATCCTCAGTTCAGGGTTGTTGTGGGGGCCATGCTTATGCCTAGGAGAAATGAACCACAAATGCTAAGAAGTTTTCAGGAGTCAATGTCTCCATGGTGAGACTCTATCTGGCCAAGGCAAAATGACTTCTAGAGACTCTTTGATTTCAAGGTCCATTTCGTTACTGTGAGGCTAGCTTTGGCCAAAGCGAAACAATTTCCATAGGCTATTTTAGTTCCAAGGGTCTAATTTGCAATGGCGAATGTATGCTTTTCCATGGGTAATGCACTTCTAGAAGCTTAAATGTACTTTAGGGGTCAATTTTGCCATGGCAAGACCACTCGCTAAGGCAAAATGACCCATTTGATGCAAAATATGCCATTTTCTACTTCTCTTTGATTGATATTTCATTGACATTTCCTCTCTAACAAGCTATACTTTGTATACTCTTGGTTGTGTATAATTTTTAGATGGCAAGAACAAAGAATAAGTCCTACAGTGAGCCATCTAACATAGAAGAGGAAGCAATCTGAAGAAGGCTCATCCTCTAGACCTCCTCCTTAAAACCAAAGGTTCAACAACCTCATATTCAATATAAACCTGCCAATGATACTGATAGGTTCTTTAACAAATATGTTGAAGGAGATATTATACTAGCCTCAAAAGGGAGGTTTACACTGAGAGGAAGGTAGAGCTTAAAGAATATGAGTTCACTTTGATTGAAGATACATTTGAAGACAGAGGATGGACCAAATTGATGGAGCCAGATGTTTGCATTGATCCCCTTGTCAAGGAGTTTTATGTCATTGACATCTTTCAAGATGATTAGGAAGAAATATAGTCTTGGGTTAGATGGAAAATCATCAACTATGACTCAGCGGCCATCAACAACCTTTTTGGCTCAACATAGAGATTGAGGAAAGGCCAACAAATTGTGTATGAGGAATGGATCAATAGGGAAAAAAGCACCGAGGAGGAGAAAAAGCCATATTTCATGAAATTTGTTAAGTCAAAAGACATTTATATCTTAAAAAGATGAATTAGGACTCTTAATTATTTTGATTAGATGCAAATAAATATAAATGGTAAAAGTTGTGTCTGATATGCTATCAGATTATGATTTGTATCTCTACATGTGTATTTTCAGACGATGCATTCATAAGACGATCTGACATAGCATCTAAATAGTGTAATTAAGACCTTTATTTAATAATTTGTGTCTAAGATTATTTCATTTAGAAAACATTCTCCTAGGATCTGTCAAAGTCTTATGAAGAATAAATGAAGTTCATAATCTGGAAGACACTGATCCTCATCAAAAGGCATGCTTTGTTGTTGTAGACCTGCTATGATGAAAGAAGTGAGTTTCCCACTAAAGTACAAGACACGCTAGCCTATCAACATGGATTTTGCTTGAAGGGATGTGCATTTAATGTAAATGCTCCAATGAACTCAAGACATCAAACGAGGAACAAAGTGAAGAATCCAACCATTGTGAGACAACAAATACTTGTAGATGAAGGCTATACATAGAAGAAGTTTTAAAGAAACAAGATACAAATCATCTACATGAACATATTCTTTCATTCTTTCTTGTAAAACTTTTTATAAATCTTTGTATAAATACTAAGCTCTCAAAACACTTTGTATACCTTGAGAGAAAAGACTAAAAGTGTTGAGTGTTTTATCCATCTATAAGATGATCACAAACTTAGTTAGTGTGCAAACTTCCAACAAATCTAATTGATTTATTTATGTAGAAGCAAGCTTCATGATGATGATTCAAGTAGTTTTGATGATGACAAAAAGCCCAAAAGAATGATTTCAAAATTGAGTCAACAAGTTCAATATCAAGATTAATTTCAAGATTCATTAGAAGAAATCAAGAAGATTCAAGATTCAAGAGAAGTTGATTTCAAGATTCAAGAGAAGATGAATTCAAGATTCAAGAGAAGAAATCAAGAAGACTTCACAAGGGAAGTATTGAAAAGAATTTTTCAAAAACCAAACATAGCACAATTTTGCTTTACAAAAGAGTTTTCTCAAATTTTTCTAAGTTACCAGAGTATTTACTCTCTGGTAATCGATTACCAGTGATAAAATTTGATTTCAAAAAGTTTTAACTGAATTTTCAATGTTCCAAATGATTTTTAAATGGTGTAATCAATTACAATATATTGGTAATCGATTACCAGTATGTCTGAACGTTGAAATTCAAATTCAATTGTGAAGAGTCACATCTTTTTATAAAATGCATTGTGTAATCGATTACATGATTATGGTAATCGATTACCAGTGACATGTTTTGAATAAAAGGTCAAGAGATGTAACTCTTGACATGATTTTCTCGAGGTTATAACTCTTCCAATGGTTTTCTTGACCAGACATGAAGAGTCTATAAAAGCAAGACCTTGACTTGCATTCAACAATCTTCTTGAATAACTTTTGAGAAATCTTTAAAACCTTTACTACCTTTACAATTCTTTACTACTCATCTTTCTTCTTCTTCTTTTTCCAAAAAGCTTTCTAAGTTTTTCTGTTTTCCAAACTTTGTTCTTCTACAAGTGAAATTTCCGCAGAAAACAAAAGTGTGCTATATCTTTTCATTTTCTTCTCCCTTTGCCCAAAAGAATTCAACAAGGACTAATCGCCTGAATTCTTTTTGTGTCTCTCTTCTCCTTTTTCCAAAAGAAAAAAGGACTAACCACCTGAATTCTTTTGTGTCTCCCTTCTCCCTTTCCAAGAGAATTCAAAGGACTAACTGCCTAAGAATTCTTTTGATTCTTCCTTTTCCCTTAAAGAAAAGATTTCAAAGGACTAACCGCCTAAGATATCTTTTGTTTCCCCTTACAAAGATTTAAAGGACTAACCGCCTGATAATTCTTTGTCTTAACACATTGGAGGGTACATCCTTTGTGGTACAAGTAGAGGGTACATCTACTTGGGTTGTTGTAACTGAGAACAAGAGAGGGTACATCTCTTGTGGATCAGTTCAAGTGGAGGGTACATCCACTTGGTTGTTCAAAGAGAACAAGGGAGGGTACATCCACTTGTGGATCTTTGTGACACTCTCTACCTCTCACATATATACTAACAAAGGAATAAAAATTCAAATATTAATTAAAAGTATTTTTTTAAACATTTTTAAATACAAGTCTTTCAAAGGAATAAAAGGTTCACAATCACTTTCTTCTACATCATATTCAAACTTGTCCAAATAAATAATAAATTCATCGGCTCAAACAAGGTCGTCTGAGACTTCATACAATTAATATAAAACCCTATACCCCAATGTCACATCCTATCAGAGCGTTGTGTCTCGACGTCCTTTAGCACAATATTCCTTAAAGCAGTTCACCTAGTCATCTGCTCCCCCAAACACAAAGTTCAAGATCATCACAGGATCCAAACACAAACAACAAACCAGGAGTGAGTTATCACATTCCTAATTAATAGAGAAACAAGACAACTAGATATACATATCATATAAACCAAATAAAACTTACTTACATGTAATTCACGTAATTCCACCACTTTGTCATCCAAAGTTCACTTTTAATCCATCAATCACACTTTTCAATCATCAATCACATTACACAAGAATCACACGCTCTGATCAAGACATAATAACACCTCAATTTCATAACAAACAATTAGCAAGCGCATGAGGCAGTTATGCTAAGACTCAAGCCTATATACAATGTGGTACCATGTCAGTGAAAAACCACCCTGGGGCGCTTAGGAGTACATAACAAGACACACCACACAATGAGTTTGTCAGGTCACTCTCACTAAGTAAGATCATAGGGAGACCAGTCAGGGTCACGATGTTTTGCAAGAATGCTCCAACCATATGGGATCAACATAGGCTTAAAGGAGCACTCAAACCCAGTGACCCCCAAGGCCAACACTCCGAAGAGTCCGTCAGGGCCTCTCCCTCCTGATTCAGGTCCAACCCCTAAAATCATTTTAGCACACAGACACTACTCGTGAATTATACAATACTCACGACCTCACACTCGTGTTTTAAACACGTACAACATATTGCGCTACAATTTAACACTAGTTCCTAAATAGAAAACCTACACTTTTTCTTTAACACTGGTTCCTAAATAGGAAACCTACACTTTCTCTTTAACACTGCGCATTTACACTTTTCTCAAGATAACACTGGTCGGGTTATTGTATAATTCACAGCTTACAACACAAATAATGTCACATCAAGAGTTAATCACACACTTATTTACAACCAAAACTCATTCACAATTTCACATATCATAATGTCACAATCCACCATCACATGTTTTCACGTATCTCACAATTCAACACCTGTTCTACTTTACACTTTTACTCAATCTCAATAACAATATTATAATCTCAAGGCAACATATTATTCCACAATTCATCACATATTTCATTTATAAGCACTGCTCATGAATTACACAATACCCCCGACCTCACACTCGTGTTTCAAACACGTTTAACACATTGCGCTACAATTTAACACTGGTTCCGAAATAGGAAACCTACATTTTCTCTTAAACACTGCGCATCAACGCTTTTCTCAAGATAACACTGATCGGGTTATTGTATAATTCATAGCTCACAATATAATTATTGTCACATCGTGTCAAACACACACACTTATTCACAATCAAATATCATGCCCACAATTTAACATCTCATAATATCACATCAATCATCTCATTTTTACATGTATATCGCAAATTGACACATTCAACTTTGTACTACTCAATCTTCACTATAATATTATAATACCATTATAATAACTTATTACACCTTATAACTCATACACATCACACAATAATAATATTTGCATGATACAAAACATATATATATGTATATGTATATAGTAAATTAAACTACATTGTTTTTAATCAAAGGATTTCTATAACAATTAATTTAATATTACATCAAAATAAATTACCACTAGACATTAACCTTACAATTTTCTTTAATTTATTATTCTAGTATTACAATAATTATATACACATAACATGTTGATCATCGTTGTAGAAAAATTAGAACAAGATAATAATTTATATAAAACAAGTCATTGAATAATATTATTTAAAATATAATTTACGATAATAAAAAGAGCTTAATTTTTCTAAGGGGTTCACACTCAACACAAAAGCACATCAATTTCATAGCAATTTCTCATTGGGACATCAACTGATCCATCAAACATATATAATTCACTGTAATAATTAAAAAGATAAAATGAAAATTGCAAAAATACCCCAAAACTCATTCCAATTAATATCTCTAAGGATCCCTAGACATGTTCTCACTAATCCCCAATTGTGAATAACTTACCTCTAAGGGGGCTCACGTGTCTTCAGCCAGCGATAGCAGCATCTCTAGCGGTTCCCTCAGATTCCTCCAATTTTTTTTCTCTAATTGCTCCGATAGAGTTCCCAAACGTCAAAGAGACAGAGAAGGGATTAAAGCCTTCGCTTGTACTGTCTTGGTGCGATTCCTTTTTCTCTCTACGTGACTATTATCTCCCAAATCCCAACGGTGAAGGTGTGTGGAACTGAACCACGAACCACATATCAAAATTTCATGAAAATCTAACGGTTAAAGAAACCGGGATCATAGTTTTACTGAGACCATTTTGGGTTTCTACGGGAAAGAAAAAGGCTACGATGCAAAAGATATTTCTCTCAGCTCAAACATGATATTGAAATTCCCAACGGTGAGAATGCTCGAAATTGGGTTGCGAACGTGGTGCTCAACTTTCACGACGATCCAACAGTGAACAAGTCTGAGATTGTCGTTTTTCTGAAACAGGTTTGATGGGCTGCGGGAAAAAGAAAGTGTTTTGAGTGGAGAAAAGAGAAAAACGAAAATGAGGGGAAGAGGAGACACCTAACTTAACATAGCTATTTATACCTAGGGTACTCAGCCTATTATTTGCTCTATATTTATTTATTTATTTATTTACTAAAATTCTTTTTAAATTTATTTACGAAAAAAAATTGGGATGTTACAGATTTTACAAGGTTGAAAGAAATCTCAAGAACCGGTGGTTGCTTGGGGACTGGATGTAGGCACATATTGTTGCCGAACCAGTATAAAATTTTTGTGTTTGTCTTATTCTTCCCTACACTTTTTAATTTTCGATGTGCACTTTACTTTTACGCTTTACTTTTGTTTAAGTTACATAACTTAGTAGTAAATCCTAATTGAATCTAGTAACATTAAGAATGATAAGTTTTAATTAGTCAAGGTACATTAATAATTAATTCAACCCCCCTTTTTAATTATTCTGAGACCACTTGATCCAATAATTTAGAGCCAGCAATGGCTTGGTAGGACAAAGAATACTAGATTTAAGTCAATCTTAGGGTAGAGTTTGCATGAGTAAGAGCCAAAAGTGGCAGTGAAAAATACTTGTAACTTTGATAAGTTAGTGGAACTTTGCCAAGGACTGGACATAGTCTCGGGTTTGAGATCAACCAATATAATTTCATGCGTGGTTTCTTTTATTGCTTTAACTGACAAAGTGTTTAATTTTTTTTTAGATCTTATATCTTGTTTTACAAAGAAAACTATTTTTCTAATTGTCTAATAAAGTTTAAATCAAAACTTGTCTAATTGTTTTGGTTTTATCTGCATCGGACGATAAACATGTCTTCAGTCTTAGCAAAAGTTTTAATTTTCTAAAAACAAAATTCAACCTCCCTTCTTGTGTTATTTGCTTTTACAGAAATTGAAGAGCTTTTATGTATTTCCAACAGGCATTTGGATACCAATTATGAAGGGAAGCCTACGAGGTTGTTCAAGGTGAATATGACTACTCGTGTTTAGTTTTGGAGTCCATTCATGCTTGACAACATTCTCCAAACACACACAAGTTTGATATTCAAATGAAGAGGGTGTAACTCATTTATGCCATCATCAAGGGACTTTAAATTCATATTGGCCAAACCTTTTCCTAAGATATTCTTAGCATGGCCATGAAAAAAAGCTCACCTCTTGGCCTTCTAGCTTTAATCACTACTTTATGTACTAAGAAAGGTCATGATCTTACTGAAGATTAGGTCCAACCATTTGTAGAACTTCAGTCCAACATTGATGCCCATTACATTGAGGAGAATTTGTGGCAAGATGATTCATTGGCAGGGCCTCCTCCTCCTAAACCATTAACTCTCTATGAGAGATTAAACATGATGCATAGGGAGATGACTTTGAAGTTGGATCCTAACCTTAAGGCAAATCTCTTTCTTTTTTAGCATATGAGAGGATTGGCTACTCACATAGCCCCTTCCTATCCATTTTCATACCAGGAAGCAATATTGGCTACCATCAATAAGCTTAATCTTCCTGGAGACCAAGCAGTTCAAGGCAAAAAAGGGCGGTGAGGAAACCACAAAGGAGGATGGAGCTAATGGTGAAGCTATTGTTGAAGAGCCTATGGAGCTTGAGGTCAGAGATGCTACTAGCGGAGCTGATGATGGTGCTAAAGCTTATGTGGGTGCTACCAACGACAATAAGAAGCCTACAAATGAGGATGCTAATAAGCATATGGAGCCTACTACTGAAGCTACAACTAATATAAATATGGATCCTAAGGAGGGTGAGCTTAATGATGATGTTGTGGTTAAGGAGAATGATGCAGAAGGTGTCACTATTTATGGAGCTGCTTCTAAAGACATTGATGAAGTTGCTAAGTTCATTGGAAGTTTCATCTTTAACATTGATGAATATATCATTGCTATCATTCGTGATAAGGAATCTGAAACAGATGAGGAAGCAGCTGGTAACACTACTGAGGGTGTTACTAATGCAGTTCAGATGGAGGAGGAGATCATCCCATGAATGATGTTGCTTCTATCTTATTCTCTTTTTCTCCCTTATCTTGTTTATTCCCTCTAATATGGAACAATTTAATATGGTTTTGATAATGTTTTGTAGAATTTGGATAATTTATGATTGTTGATGTTTATATTTTTAATTTGGGTTATAATTTTGTTGATGTGTATGCCTTTAGTCTTTATTTTTGTTTTTGTTACCAAATTTGCCACATAATGGTGAATTTGCTATAGCGAGGAACACTTAATTTAGAAATGAATAAGCATATTTCTACTAGAGCAAATCATACTTTCCCTGTAGACAATTCATAAGAGAAAAACTCATAAAAACATACAAGGTTCGCCATGTCTCTCCATAGAAAACCCCACTATCAGAAAAATAAAAAATTAAATAATTCAAACAAAATGTTGTTAGTCCCTATGTTTGGTTTGAAATGATGAAGCACATCACAACACATGATGAACTAATAATTGTGCTAATTCTATAGGGACTTGTGCATGTGTGAACTTGGATGAGTTCAATTGATTGGTACATTTGGATGTGATTGGTTGTGTGGTATTCTTTGATGAGACTCCTGAATATGCCCATACCTTGTGAGGTATGAGAGGTGTGAACCTACATAACGAGGGAATGTGTGTCACCATTGTTGTATTTATCATTGATTTTGTTTGATTCCTATATCATTAGGATTTCACATAAAACATGAAAGTGATCAAGGCACTCATTTTATTTTATTTTAGCCTCTTAGCCAAAAAGACAACGAAAAATATTTTAATTTTAAACCTTGAACCCTTTTTGAGCCAAAAATACAAAAATATTTTCTTCTAAAACCTTTCAATAAAAGCCCAATGAGAAAAACCGTTGCTTCCCTCATCCTAGTGATAGGAAAACAATCTTTCAAGATAAAATTTTGACATAAGCTTTGGATGGTTTGACCAGATGGAAAGGTTGTCATGAAATAAAAATTGGCATGGGTAGAAAAAGAAAGCCAAGTTTCTAAAAAATAAAAGAGAGACAAAGTCTCCAAGAAAGAAAAAACAAAAAGCAAAAGCTAGAAATAAAAGAGTGTCAAATTCACACTCAAAAAGAGAAACTTAGTTGGAAAAAGAAATCAGAAAGGATAGGTGAATGCTTATGTCAAAACTTGCATATTTATTGCCCTCCTTGATCCTTGAATGATTTTGATTGTCTAGAAAAATAAAGATTTGTTGCAAGCCCAACCAAATTACAAGCTTAAAAGACCTTAATGATTCATGCTTTTATGTAATATTTTTTATGAAGAATGGGATGAAAAACAAAGTTGAGATGGGGCATTTCAATGTGTGAATGAGCTGAAGTGATAACCTTGACAAAACATGCATTGAGTGAAACACTTGACTTATGAGAG
The DNA here is from genome assembly GCF_000004515.6 of Glycine max. Lineage (NCBI taxonomy): Eukaryota > Viridiplantae > Streptophyta > Magnoliopsida > Fabales > Fabaceae > Glycine > Glycine max. Next base: position 34,222,127 of record NC_038244.2, read on the forward strand.
ACCATGCAAAGTAGTGAATTCTCAATTATAAGATGTCATGCTTCTCAATCTCAAAGATTTTCTTCCATGACTTTGATGAATCCTTTGAAAAAATTCTTGCACATGTAACTCCTTTGGTCATGATGATTTAATATCTCATTGTGATTATGTATGTGCTTGATGATTTTGATCATTGTTGTGTTTGTATAAATAATTTTCTTCACCCTTTGTTTGATTTTGTGTTGCTTGGGGACAATAAATTGTCTAAGTTTAGGGTATTTTGATAATTCTTTTCACACCTTATTTTGTGAGTAATTATCCTAGTTTTTCTTTAAAATTTTTGTTCGTAATTGTTGTTTTTGTTAATAAATTATATAAACTAGTTTTAGAAAGTGATAAAATATAGTTTTTAATGTTTTTGTGTGAATTTGGATGATACAAGAGCAGATTTTGATCATTAACGAATGAAGAGTTGTAGACATGATCTTGCCGAAACATGACTCTTGGTCAATTGGAAATGGCGAAGATTCGCCATAGTGAAGTTGCACTTCACCACAACAAATTTTCAAAGTTGATGACCTTGGAGTTAGTAGAAACTTGCCACAACGAGTTAATCTTTTGCCAAAGCGAACAAGGTTCAGAAGCATGAAGATCAAGTGATGAAGTCCTTAGTGGATAGTGTAATTTCATTGCAACAAATTATGTTTTTGCAACAGCGAAAATCCTCTAAGGCAAAAAATAATAATGTAATCTTAGTTTTATATAATGAGCTTATAACATTCTTTTACGAACTTTTAGTTCATTTGTAAATTTTAGAAATACAATCTCGGAATTTCTCTCTCTCTCTCTTCTCTTTCTTTTCCACCATTGTTACTATCTCTTGAGGTTCTATTTGGATCTTTCATGATCCAAATGAGATAAATTTCACAATTGTTGAGTGAAAGAAATATAATTCAAGTATGTAATTTTCTATTTTTTGATCAATTCTCATAGTTAATGTGATCTTATTTCAATTCTATGCTTAGATGCATAATAAGAGTGACCAACCTAACTTTAGGGATTTGGATTGTATGGAAACAAGTTCAAAACCTAGATCTGAATTGAGATTCTGCAAGGATTTGATGTCAGGAATGAATCAAACACTTGCATTTGTAGAGATTCACTGATCAAGCTTTGATTTTCTAGGTCTAAATCACCTAAGGATTAAAGATTTGGCTTGGAACTCAAGGACGATTAATCACTAAGGAATTAAGATTAGTCATTATAATTTGGATCGTGGTTGCATTAAACTAGGAGATTGATTAGGAACAAATTACATATGAAGAATTTTATGGATTTCATCTTAGCAAAATTTTTCTCTATTTGAATTTAGTTCCGCTCCAAAAATTCCTTTCAAAAGCCAAAAATAGTTTATTTTTGCCACTAACGAATTGGCAACTCACTACAACAAAATCCTTTTTTTCAAGAATTAAAACTCAAACATTCGCCACAACGAATTGACATCTTATTATAACGAATGCTTTTAAAAATTAGTTGTTGATTTCCTTTATGGTGTTCATAGTCTCTATAGACACAATAACTGAATATTTAATATTTCTTTCTACAATTAAACTAGGTTCACTTGTCTATTATGTCACAAGCAAATTCTTTTGGTTCCAAGCAAAGTTTGAGTTTTTCTATGGAAGGCCATCTAGGACTACTTACCAACTAGAAGCAAGTTGTAGCAAAGAGGTGTCCAATGTCCTTGTGAGTGTTGCTTTTGTGAGACTAACATAGAGAACGAGTGGCGCTATTTTGTAGGCTTCTCCTTTGCTACAAATTATTGGTCAGAAACGGGGTTGTTGAATGTGATCAGGGACTATGTGGATTGCTCCCCTTTTCTGGTAGTCCAGAGAGCGAGTGTGTCCCTCCTTGAATGGATTAAGGTGAAGAAGAAAGAGCATATTCAACCTCAGCAAAGAATGCACAACTTGAGGTGGCAGAAACCTCCACCAGTTATCGTTACAAAGAGTAGGTTTTGGTTTATGCCTTAGAGATGATGCTGGTTGTTTTGTTAAAGCGAAGTCTTTGTCCATTGCTGATATCTTTCCCCTTGTTGAAGCTGAAGCTTTAGCGTGCTTGGAAGCCATCAATTGGCTTAGGGAGCTTGGTTATCAATGTGCTATTATTGAAATTGATTGTAAAGGGGTTGTTGATGGGGTCAGGGGCAATTGTACAGCTCAGTCTAATTAACTTAGGAGTTATTAATATTCGTACATGCAAACAAATGCTCAAGTTTTTACTAAACTTTGAGATAGTTTTTATTAGAAGACAAACAAATTTTGTCACTCACTATTTAGCAAGGGAGACGAGATTTCATGTTAGTCACCAGCTTTTCTATGACATACCACAGTGTATTCATGACAGTATTTATGCATATATGAATTGAGCTTTCTGTTTTTTTTTTTTTTTTTTAAATGTTTTTGGTGTTACATATCACTGAAACGACATAAGTAATCTCACCTATCACTTGGCTTATTTTTAAAGTCGATATTTGAATTCTCTAGATCAAGAATACAATTTGTTTGTATAATAAAACAAAATCTCTTTAAAAAAGAATTAAACTCTTGCATCTTAAAATTAAGTTATTAAACAATTTTTTTTTAAAAAACTATACTAGCTTGTCTGAAAAATAATTCTGAGACCCATAATAATTTTTTCTTATCATGATTGTGCAACGAAAGTTAAATTATGACCAAACTTGCGTTTCAACTAAAAATCAAAGAGGGCAAAATGTGCAAAATTGGATAAAAATGATTGTCAGCTGCAGACGAAAGGGGAGAAAAGAAGCAAGCAAAAAACAAAAGATCACAAAATTGAACAATAATGACAATACCTCGCATTGAAGTAGTTCAATACATATTCTGAGTATGACTCGCGAGTACATGTATCTCATGTTTCAGTTTTTAACCACAGCTGGATGCCATGGACACTTTTAATTCTATTCTTTTAAATGAGATACCTGGCCTATCAATTTTAAGGGTAAATTAAAACTCAGAAATCAACATACTAAAAAATTGCATGCATGTCCGCAAAAGAAAATGTTTAAGGCAGTATATATTCACTAGTGCACAAAGTTTTGACCTTAAATATTGAAATAGTGACCATACGAGTGTAATGTTTCAGATATATATAATGCTAATTATGGACTAATTAATTAAAATAGAGGATTGCTTTCAATAGGAAAATAGTAGTGTAATGGAAACCGGAAAGTGAACTAGAAAGAAATGTTAAAAATGGTCTAGGGAAAAAGTTAAGGAGAAAATGGATTATACATAATGTCAAAAATTTTATACCGCTGATTATAATTTATATATTATGTAGGAAAAATTTATTAAATTTTAAAATAATTAAAATTATAATTTATGATTGAATGATATTATAAAACAATTTTACACAATCAATTTATAAATATTAAACTTAAAAGATAAACCTAAAAAATACTATTTTTCTTTATCATAATATTAGTATAAAATAATTCTACTAAAAAAAATAATTAATATTTATAAAAATACATATAAAATAAATATTTTTTTTATAACATAATTTATTTTATATATAAAAATTAATCAAATATTTTAACTTTGGATTACTTAATTAAAAAATGATTCCTAAAAAAGACCATTTGAATATTATTTGGTGGACGAAGGGATGGACCAGAGTTCAATACTCGTGGGTTTTGGCGGCGTCAATGAGAGGATGCACGTAATGTTCGGGTCCGTACGGCATTGCCACTGTTTAAACCATCGGACACTTGAAAGCTCAAAGCAGTGACTGTGATGAGCAGCTCGCAATAGAGAATCCAAAATTCCCAAAAGCAAAAACAAAACCCAAAAAGCAAAAGAGATATCATTGTGTGGCTGTTAGATACCACAGACAGCAACATGGTAACTGACCACCCAATCCGGGCTCGACAGCGCAACGTTAGCAAAACCGCCCTGGTTTTTTCCCAAACCAGAAACCACTTTATCGCCAAACCCCAATGTGATTAGAGTGTTGCTAGGTGCACCTACTGTTATTGCTGGTGCACCCAACCTTCTTTGATAATGATAAAATTATCCGTCTTCTTTTTCCCTTTACGGATCAAGTTGATCCGCAAGTTGATTTTTAAGACTTACAGATCAAGTTAATCGGTAAGTCTTTTATGGATCAACTTGATCCGTAAGTCTTAAAAATTAATTTACCAATCAACTTGATCCGTAAGAAGCTTGCAGATCAAGTTGATCCATAAAAGACTTAAAAATCAATTTGCGGATCAACTTGATCCGTAAGAAGCTTACGAATCAAGTTGATCCGTAAAAGACTTACGGATCAACTTGATCCGTAAGTCTTAACAATCTACTTGCGGATCAACTTGATCCGTAAGAAACTTGCAGATCATCTATATCAACTGTAGATCAACTAAAACATATGCGGATCGACTCATTACATATGTGGACCAACCTGAATGAGCTAGGTGCACAAAAATATTTTTAAAAATACATAGGGATATTTTTGTCTTTTCATGTTAAGTGTTAGGTGCCCAACAACAATAATGCTGGGTGCACTTAGTAACACCCATGTGATTAGGGATATATAACAACATAGCATACTCACACTACTACTCACTGCGGTTTTTTTCTCCTCCAGAAGAAGAAAGATCCTTAAATCAACATTCTCTCTCCCTCCCTTGGTTATAATAGCAAGCTTTTCAAGCATATTTCCGGGGTTTGTTCCCTTTTCCTTGTTTAGGGTTTTCTTTGGAAAAAAAAGGTAATTAGGTATAATAATATAATTAAAGCAAAAAAAAAAAAAATAACATGGGAAGGGGTAGGGTTCAGCTGAAGAGGATAGAGAACAAGATCAATCGGCAAGTAACTTTCTCCAAAAGGAGAGCTGGGTTACTCAAGAAAGCACATGAGATCTCTGTGCTCTGTGATGCTGAGGTCGCTTTGATTGTCTTCTCCCACAAAGGAAAGCTCTTTGAATATGCCACTGATTCTTGGTAATTAATTATATATCATAGATCTCTATTTCTTAGCACGTATTCTTGCTAAATATTTTAGGTTTTACTATACTTTATATGTGCATATATCGACAAAGTTTGTAAGTGTTTTAAACCTTAGTATACTGTGTGTAATTCTTATGAATAAAAAAACATGTGTATATATCGTATAATCTCCATAGATCTCTCTGTTAAACCCTATATTTAGTGCATGAGTGTGGAGTGAGGGCGATCTATGAATATCATTTATTAATATACTTTTACATTGAGTCAAGAATTGTTCAGCCTTTTTTGTTTAATTTGTTGAAATTTTCTTGCTTTTTTCCCTTAATTTTCCGTTTAGAATGGTTTCGGTTTTGGGCTTAACAAAGCTAGAGGCCGGAGAAACTTCTTTCATCTTTGTTTGCTTCCAGAAGTCTTAATTATTTTTGGCTAGATCAAACAAATTTCTTTCTGTGATTGTGCACAAACAAACCTATCTCATATCTTAAAGAAAAATAAGCAAAAAGAAAGAACCTGTCCCATTTATGTGAAGAGTAAATTCTTCACATACTGCGTTAGAAAATAATGTGTGGTATCCTCTGGTCATGTAAAAAAAAAAAACCCTTGATTGATTTTTTTAAACATAAATTTTTGGTTGAAATATCTTGATATTTCGAAGCTTTACTCTTCTGAAATTTAGTCAGTTGTGACAGTATTTGGTTACTTGTCAAGCTCATTTCGACCTCAGGTCCTTTCAGTGCAGGACCTAGAAGCAGCACTTGCTCCATCTTTTAAAATTTTATATATATTAGTGTGCTGCTTAAAGCTGGTTGATTAACTCGTATTTTGCACATAGCTAGGTGTCATGTTCATTTTGAAGCTCAAGTCCTTTCAAATATATATCATAGCATGGAAGCAAGAATGTTGCATGCTTTTCTGTTTAATCAGGAAATAGTATATTCTTGTCCCTTTTCAGCTGATGGGTGCAGTTTCCTAGGTTAACCGTGTACATAAATTACGGAAATGAAGTTCTAATTTCTTACATTTTGGTTGAAAGATACGGGATCTCTATATTAATTATATGATACCTGTCCAAGTGAATTTTTTTTATTCATAAAATTTTGATATATCAGATATTTATAACACTTGTATATTTTACTCAACCAATTTAATTAATTTAACTAGATTTTTTTAATGTCACAGTGAAACTTAACATTTCATATTAACGAATTCTTTCTTTACATTGATTTTTATCAATTTAAATAAAAGTATATTGATTATGACATTATTGGCATTGAACAATGAAAAATGACATGATTTTTTAACTTGAAGAAGATTAAATGCTGGGAAATAAATATATCATTCATATTTAAGAGCACAAATGTTTTCCTTTCGAAATACTTATTCTGCTTGTTTTAATTATCATGATATTTCCAACGTCTAATGCATAAATTTTTCTCACCTTTTTTCTTTTCTTTTCACCAAGTTGAGTTTTCTGGTGTTAAAATTTACGAGTTATATAAGGATGAACATTTTAACTAAATAGTGAATATATTTAAGCATACGTATGAAAACGTTGTATGCAATTATAGCAATCATGTTTTATATTAACTTTGTTTTCAGGTTGGCATGAAGCATAGTAGCAAGACCTCTTCATTTTTGCATTCAATTTTTTCCAGTTTCATAAGTGAGAGTTTGAGTACTGTTTACATATATAAATGTATTAGCATTAAATTTTTAAAAATATGAGAATTTACAATTCATAGCGTACTAAATATAAAGCTGATATCAGCCAATAACACATTCAACATCATGCTAATTAAAATGAAAAACATAACCGGCAATTTTTATAATTTGAGTGAGAAGCATGCTTTGTTATCAGTTTGCTCCAGCCTGTTATTATTTAATTAATTAGTAGCTTAATTGTTATAATTTCTGTTAGTACGCATGCTTTTACGTTATCTTGCTAAAGAACTTTGAAATTATCTTCAGAGCGGTTATAATTAATTGATAGTGGAGAGAAATAAATATAGGTTTCTGTTTTAACAACTATTAAACAGCATGGAGAAGATACTGGAACGCTATGAAAGGTACGCATATGCAGAGAGACAACTTGTTGCAAATGATTCCGAGACACAGGTTTGTTATTTGTTCCACAATATTTTAGCCGAAAGACATTTACACAAATACAGGCATGAAAATGTTTAGGAAATTAAAGCTTATACTTTAGGATAATAATAATAAATAAAAAAAGCTTATACTTTAGGCAATAGTTGTGTTTTAATTTCTTTTTCATTAAGTTCTTAAAGTGTTTTTTTCCCTAAAAAATAGTACCCATGCACTTTTGTCATATTTTTCTCTTATGATTATTAAATTTATACAATCAAAAGAAGTGTGTGCATTCTTTCAATGTATGAAAAATATACGAAAGATAAATCTAAAAATGATATGATTTCAGTCAATTAAATTATTGTAGAAATAAATATAAAATGTAAATTTTGTGAAAAATATATTACATGTTTTAAAAAAAATTGATGAGATTGTTGATAATGAAATTATAAAATTTTAAAAAAAATTATTTAGAATTGATTACTTTTATACATGGCAGATTAAGTGATTTCTACACTCGAAATCAAATTTAAGAAATTAAAGTTAAGTTGTATGAAGATAATTTTTATTTAATATTAAGAAGTTAAAGTAAATTAATATTTCAATTTTGGACTAAAATTGTCTAAATGTTGAACATTTAATTTAATATTATGATTGTTTAGATATTAATGAATTAATTTTAATTTCAGAATTTAAAAAATTCTAGTGAGAAATGATACAACAATTTACATTCTGAATTATATAAAAAAAAATTGAATATTTTTTTTCAAATACATGTATTTCTTATAAAATAGTTTTAACAATTTCAGTCATTATTGTTTACGTGAAATTAATTTTTTCAAATTAAAAAATAATAAAAATTTTACTTAAAATCCATAATGTCTCAGTAAAGATTAAACGAATTAGTTTTATTACGAATTGGAAAAGAAATGTTAAAACAAAATAAACACAATACTTTAATAAGTAATTTTACATCTTAAGAAGTTTAAAAAATAGATTATAAATAAAATTATAGTAACTTTAATAATTTATTTTAATTAATTCAGAAATACCTTATTTTTAAATTTGCCATGCAGTTGTTGTTCTCTATGATTTAAAGTGATGTAATCAAACTGATATGTAGAGATTATTGTCTCAATCCATTTTAAGAAAGAGAGCAGTTAGTTGTGTGTTTGTGCAGGGAAATTGGACCATTGAGTATACTAGACTCAAGGCAAAGATTGACCTTTTGCAGAGAAATCATAGGTATATGATACTGGCCGTATACTTAATTTGTTATTGGATTTAATTTAGACTTAATAAATTTTTTATTTTTATAATTTAGTATTTTTTATTTTTGTTTTTTTAATTTTTATTTTTATTTATTCTTTATAAAATATTTTTGTTTCGTTTTTTGTTTTTAAAATATTTTAAATAGCATTTTGAATAGTATAAGTAAAAAAATGTTATTTAAAATAGTTTAAGGACAAAAAATAAAATAATCACATTTTATAATAATTAAAATAAAAAAAATACTAAGTTATATTAAAAAAGATATATTTAAACCTTTAATTTATTTCTCTTGAAAAAATCTTTTGTTGGATTTCAACACTAACTAGTCGCACTGAATTATTAATTATTAACAGGCACTATATGGGAGAAGATTTAGGTTCAATGAGCCTCAAAGAGCTTCAGAGTCTGGAGCAGCAGTTAGATACTGCTCTCAAGCAAATTCGTACCCGCAGAGTATATATATAAAACATACAACTAATTGTGATACTTCACCTTTATTCTTAATTTAAAAATTATGAATTTAGAATGTGTATTTATTCTTTAAAATTTAAAATTATTTTTTTATCCCTAAATTTTGATAATTTTTTTTTAATTTTTAACATAATAAATTAATATTTTATGATAATTTTTAGATTATATAAATTATTTTTTATTTTTTAGCCATTTCAATTTATATTTTATTTAAAACTGACATATATTCAAGTAAAAAAATTCATTCATGGGACAAAGAAAAAATATATTTATAAGAATAATTGTCCTTATTATCCTCTAAGTAGATCTGCAGCCACTAATTATACATTTAATAACAGAACCAACTCATGTACGAGTCCATTTCGGAGCTTGAGAAGAAGGTACTTACTCAAATCTTGTCACAACTTTATGCAGCTAGGTCTCTGTATGGTTGTAACGGTTCACCGTAATAAGTTTCAGAGACCAATCTTGATTATGCGTGTCCCTCTAGACAAATCAGCCTGACATGTGCTCTACTTGTACTGTGACAGGAGAAAGTGATACAGGAGCAGAATAACATGCTTGCAAAGAAGGTGATAGAGATTATTATTATATACTCAGACATTTTTTCTTTTGCATCAAATTTAATCGTACTACTGTTTAATGCTTCTTAATATGGACAATTTTTCGTAGTAGTAATGCTTAAATTGGACAATAAGTCTTAAGTTTATCGTCAGAAACAAAAATCAAAGAATACATGAGTATGAAGGTTATAGATGACTTCAAAAGTGTCTAAGTGTTGTTGTTTTTTTTTTTTTTTAATAAACAGATCATAGTATTTATTTATTGTTTGTTTCAATAGAAATGAAAGAGAAAGAAAATAGGAAAACTGGAGATAAGATAAGAATACTAATTTTTCACTATTTGTTTGGTAAGCGAAATAAGGAAGGAATTTACTTATGTGAGACTTACCACAAAACACTTTCCTCTTAAATTGGAATAAAATGAAAATAAAATTACCCCTTCTTTTTTATTTTATTTTTTGTTTATAAACAATTTTTAAAAAAAAATAGGTTTATTAAATTAAAAAATTACATTTTTCTTCTATTCCTATCATTCCCATTTTGTTGTTTATTTCTTTCAATTTTTTTCATTCCTAATTCAATCAAAGCATGAGTGTTGATACATGGACACTCATATATATTAAACACTTCATCAACATTTCTCTTGCCCCTATCATATCACTTGTTTACACTTTTCTCTTGTCCATCTTTCTCTCTTTATATATATGGTCATCTATTATTAGTGTACATGAATTATTTTCTTAATATTTAAGTTAAAATAATTCTAACAAGCTTTTCCAATACACTCTTGTAGAGTGATTTGCACACATATTTTAAGAACTAAAACTTTTTTATGATTTTATACATACTTCTTATCCTAAGTTCCCTTCCATCTTGTTATACTAAATTGTAACCAAATCGACTTAATTAATTCTTAAGTTTGACCTTATCAATATCAACAAAATGCTAATGGTCGTCTCTGTGATTACTATGTAAAAACAACAGTTTAATTTCTTTGATGAACCTAAACCAACGAATGATATTTGTGTGTATGTAGTAAAGTTACATTCTATTTCCCTTCATATTTTGCTAAATACATACTCGTCTGGCATCTTATTATAGTTGATGATGCTAAAGTTCACAATTGCTTATGAAATTATTGAAACTTATATAATCACCTAAGATTTGAGGAAGACCAGGAGTTTGATTGTTATACTAATTATACTAACGAAATGGTAGCGTATAATGTTGACTAGCCCTATTTCATAGAAGGTCGATGCATTCTTGATTGACTTATATATGCGTAATTCTAACACATATATTGTGTGAATTGAAATTAGATCAAGGAGAAAGAAAAGGTTGCAGCTTCGCAGGCACAATGGGAGCATCCAAACCACGGAGTTAATGCATCTTTCTTGCTACCGCAGCCACTTTTGAACATGGGGTGAACTTTCAATGACAATATATTATAATTATGTTACATCTTCGTTATATATAATTAATATATATTTGTCTTAATTATATTTTTTATCTTTAACTTAGCGTATTTTATTCCTTAAATTTTAAAAAATTTATGAATTTTATCTCATTTATTTATCCATTAATAAGCATAAAAATGGAGATAGAATTTGCTAAAAAATAAAAAGTTGGAATACAATTTGTCAAAAACTAAAAAAATCGAATGTAAAATTTGTCAAAAATTAAAAAAATTGGAGGTACAAAGCGTAATTATATTAGAAGTAAAATGATATAAAATCCAAAAATTTCTTAATTAAAGTTATGAGTAAAATACGTTAAATTAATTTGTTAAGAGTAAAATTCACTAAAAAATTAAGGATAAAAAATACAATTAAATCTATATATTTGAACTGGAAAATATCATTTTTCTTTATTAGTTCCTTATAGTTTAATATTGTTTTTGCAGTGGCAATTACCATGATGAAGCACCAGAAGTAGGGAGGCATGAACTTGACCTGACTCTGGAACCATTATATTCCTGTCACCTTGGATGCTTTTGAATACTTTCTTAGAGGTGGATGATATTATATAACTATATATGTGGTATGGCATTTGACAACATATTTGAGGGCTTATATATGCCTCTATGTTTTGTGGTTTTCCCTAATCTGAAGACGCTAATGTTTATTGTGTGTTGTAAGTTCATAATTTGGTTAGGCTTTCTTAAGTGGAAGCTTTGCTATATATATTTAAGTTCCTGAAAGACAAGTCTCGTATTTGAATTAATTATGCGATGAATTTGTTTTTGTTTGCTAGTAATTGATGGAATCCTAATTTGTGATCTAATTTTTAGTATCAATAAATTGGGAAACATACTTGAGATTCTATGAAATTATGAAAAATAAGAAGGAAAAAACGAAAAAAGTAAATATAAAGAACAATGTCACAATCTTGAAAGATTGATAAGTTGGGGATAATTCGTTACAAAGAATAAAATTCTTTGATAAGAACCTAAAGTTTCACACAAGAATCAAGAGATATTCTCCTAAATGTGTCTCATCTGAAATTTCATCAAAACTGTCAACAAAGTATTTAAGGAGTCTATTTATAACTCTTACTAATAATTATAGATGAGCCCAAGGTCCAATAGTTAATCTAATAATTAAAAGACTTAAAAATAACAATAAAAAAGGTAGCAACCTATTACAAGTCTAAAAATAGACCAAAAAATATAATTAAAAATGAAAATAAATCTTATCCTAAAAGTTGACTAAACTAAATAAATTTCACTTCTTCTCTTTCCTCCACGAGAGAATTTAGTCTCTTGTCAAGCTCTTATTAAAATCTCTGCCTTCTTGCTTAAGTAATTGGTCCATCCAAGTTGAACCTACCCAAGTCAAATTCTTGCTCCTTGGATAGTCCTCTATCATACTCTCCTTCTTGGGAAGAATTCACTCTCAAATTGTTGTCAAAGGTACCTGCATCACAAAGTCAAATCAATAACATTAAAAGTGTTGCTCACACCATAGTTTAATGATAAAACAATTTCATATGCATTATAGTTGATGCGCTTTAAAACTTGAAAAGAATCATCTCCCTTTTCTTGAAGTTTAGATTTCCTTTTGGAAGTAAACCTATTCTTCCTCCAGTGAATCCAAACCCAATTAACCAGTTTGATAACCATTTTCTTTCTCCCCTTATTGGAATATCTAGCATATTGTTCAATCTTTTTCTCAATTTTTGCTTTCCCCTTCTCATGCAAACTCTTAACAAAATAGGCTTTAGTAAGCCCATCCCTATTCATCATAGCAAAAGTGTTAGGCAAAGGTAACAAATTAATAGAGGAACTGTAAACTACCTCAAAAGGAGAATAAGAAGTAGTAGAACTTACTATCCTATCATAAGAAAATTCAGCATGGGGTAGGCATTGATTCCAAGCTTTCAAATTCTTACCTACCAAGCACATTAGAAGTTGAGATAGGGTTCGATTTACCAGAATGATGGGCATAGCACATGGACTCAAACTTTCTCTAACCCATCCTTTTTCCATCAAGCTCTCCACTTGTCTTTGGTTCTCTTTTGTTTCTTTTGGATTACTTCTATATGTTGGTCTATTTGGTATGGAAACTCCCGACATGAGATCATTTGGTGCTCTATCCCTCTCAAAGGAGGCAACCCATGGGGGGGTCTTTGGGGAAGATGTCTCCAAACTTCTTTAGTAATTCTTTCACACCTAGAGGAAAATAACTAGCAACAGAAGACAAACAATAATCATGAGGCATAACTACATAGGTTGCCTAACTAGCAACATTCTCTTCACCTCTTTTTCTCTCATGAACAAGCTCTATATTTTTCTCTCTTGATTTTCATCTTTTTTTTTTTTTTTCAGTTTCACTCTTTTTTTATCTCCACTTTTTTCTTTCTTTTCTCTCCTTTCATGTTTCTCTCTCTTTTCATCAATTTTGTTTTCTCTTCTTTTCTCTTGGCTATCTTTTCACTCTTATTTTTATTTGATGCTCACAAACCTCACTTGGAGACAAAGGTTTAAGGGTAACCTTTTGCCCTTTCTGTACAAATGAAAATTTGTTTGTGACACCATTGTGGACAACATCCCTATCATACTGCCAAGACCTTCAAAGTAAAAGATGGCTAGCCTCCATAAGGACTACATCAAATAGTATCTCATCAACATATTTTCCAATGGAGAAACATATCAAAATTTGTCTATCTACAACTAGCTCCCTATTCTCACTCAACCATTGTAGTTTGTAAGGCCTAGGGTGAGGGGAAGTTTTCAAAGCAAGCTTTTCAATCAATCTTTGGCTAGCTACATTAGTGCAATTATCCCCCATCAATAATCCGAGAGCATATTTTCCCGATGACCATGCACCTAGTATAAAAAATGTTCTCTCTTTGAGTTTCATCTCTATCCTTACACACACTACCCATTAACCTCATAACCATCAAAAGATCACCTTCCAGGGGTTGTAGATCACATTCACTTTCACTCTCACTAGAATAACTAGAAGAGCTAGAAGAAGATGCACTAGTGATATCCCCATACCCAACACAATCATAGTCCTTTTGTTAGGATATTGGGAGGCAATATGACCCTTTGCCAAACACTTAAAACATTTAATAGAATTCACTTTTGAAGAAGGGGGAGTAGGGTTAGAATTATTTTTACCAAGGGCAACACCTTTTTCATGAGATTTGAATGAAGATCCTCCCTCCTTCTTGAATGTTTCCTCTTATCCTTTCAAGTTGAAGAGCCATAGAGGGACCTCTTGTATATTTGCTTCCCCTTTAATTGTTGCTCCACCTTGATAGCTTGATGAATGAGATCCTCCAAAGAGGCATAATGGGGTAACTTTACAATGTCTTGGATCTCCTTATTGAGACCATGCAAAAACCTTGCCATTGTGGCCCCTTGAGACTCCTCAATTTGAGCTCTAATAAAGGAAATCTCCATCTTTTTGTAATACCCATCCACACTTCTATTTCCTTGAATTAGTCTTCGAAGCTTGTTATGAAGGTCTCTCCCATAATAGGACGGCACAAATTTCTCTCAAAACTCTCTTGATGTCTTGCCAAGTATTAGTCAAAGGCCTTTTCATCCTCTCAACATCACTCTTCACTTAATTCCACCACACTAAGGCATATCCCGCAAACTCTAGGGAGCACAATTTGATCTTTTTCTCTTCATTGTAGTTATAGCAAGCAAAGACTTGCTCAACCTTCATCTCCCACTCAAGATACACTTACGGATCACAAGTCCCTTCAAAAGTAGGGATCTTCACATTCACTCCCTCAATCCCTTCCTTTCTTTGTCTACCTCCATATCTTCTATGATTTCTCCTCTCGCTATACCTCTCATTCCTCCATCCTCCCTCATCCTCTTCATACCCCTCATTCTCCATGAGAAGTATTAGATGATCTTACCTCTCTTATTTGCTTTATATTTTCAATCCCACTTAAAGCTTCACTAGTCCTGTGTATTCTTCCCAAACTCTCCTTAATTTCCTTTGATCACTAAGTTTAATCATCTCCTCTATGAGCCTTGCCATTTTTGGAGATGGTGGAGTAGCATCTCCACTTGTAGAAGCCATACCTACCATTAAATTTAGTGCACAAGTAAAAAATAGAATAGGACCTCACCACCCATCTTAGTGTTTCTCTCAAGTTCACTCACGTATCACTCTTTCAGGGCTTTTTTCTTTTATAATATGCACTCTTGCCTTTTACCACTCTTGCTTCTCTTCAATTCTTATGAAGAACCTTCAAGCTCAAAATCAAGAAGTATTCAATGTGAAATATGTCACAAATCAAAACTCAAATCAAGAAGCCAAGAATATAAATACTCAAGGAAAAAATTAAGGAATTTAAAGACAAATAGAAATAATGAAAGCAATACTCAAAAGGAATACCAAGGAAGACAACAAACTAGAAGACTCCATAATCAAGAAAAAAGAATTGTCCAAGAATTGAACTATACTAGATGTAAATAACCAATAAGACATAATTTTTTTTAAATATAGGTATGTAAGAACTAGAAGGACTCTGAATGCAAAACTTTATTTTTTTGCATTTTTTTCTTTTTTTTTTTATCTCTACACTTTTTTTTTTGCACAAAATTCAAATTTGAATGCAAATATATGATTGGGTAGATCCAAATCTAGATTGTAACAGAATTTTCACTACAAATCTAAAAACTACATTTCTTTCTTTTTTTAATTCTTTCTTTCCTTTTTTTTTGCACGAATTTTGATACTATATTTATAAAAAAAGAAGATTAAAAGATATTGATACTAGATATAGTTCAGAAAAGAAAAATAGACTCAAAGAAATAAAACAAAGGAAGATGAAATAATAATATAGAGATAAACAAAAGTGACAGAACAAACAAAGGAAGAAACACACAAGAAGAAAGAAGACACAAAGGATAGATAACACCTGATTTCAAGAACCGAAGTTCTGGTACCAATTGATGGAACCCTAATTTATGGATCCAATTTATAGCATCAACAAACTAGAAAACCTATTTGAGACTCTCTGAAATTGTGGAAAATAAAAATGAAAATACGGAGTTAGAAAAGAAGATGGAAAGAACAACGCCCCAATCTTGAAAGATTGATAAGTTGAGGATAATTCACAACAAAGAATAAAATTCTTTGATAAGAACCTAAGGTTTCACACAAGAACCAAGAGAAACACTCTATTAATTGTGTCTAATATGAAATTTCATCAAAATCGCCAACACAGTATTTAAGGAGTCTATTTATAACTCATAATACTAACCCTAAATAAGGCCCAAGGCTCAATAACTAATCTAATAATTAAAAGACTTAAAAATAACAATAAAAAAGGTAGCAACCCATTACAAGTCCAAAAATATAATTAAAGATGAAAATGAATCTTATTCTAAAAGTTGGCTAAAATAAAAGAACTTCACTTCTTCTTCTCTTTCCTTCATGAGAGAATTTAGTCTCTTGCCAAGTTCTTCTTAAAATCTCTTATTTCAAGCCCACTCAAGCCAAACTCTTCCTTCTTGGATAGTCCTCTATCAGTAACAGTATATGATTACTTTAAATCGACTGTATAACTTGGCAGGCATTTGATTTAGTTTAAATATATGATTTTTAAAAGAGGTGTAAATTGCCTTAGAAATTTCAAGGAAGGAATTTATTTTCTATGACATTCTTATACATATTGTTCCATTAAGCTAAAATTATTCTGATAATATGTGTGTGTGTATATATATATATATATATATATATATTAATATATTTCCTTTTCTTTTTTTAGTTGGAATATGTTAGCAACTTACCCCAAAACTTAAGACTAAAAAACCATTTTTTTTAATTCAAATTAATTTATATTAGGAATAATAAAATAATTTGAAGTAGCATTTAATTTTAAAACAACTAATTTCTCTTGTCTCTCCTCTCTCACAATGCTACCAACCGGTTGAACATCCCTAGCACATTGAGGATTGTGTTAATGTTGATGCTGATGAAAAGAAAAATAAAATTAAGTGCTTTATTAATATTTTTACAGTTCTTTCCATACTGAATTTGATTGTATAGTATGTAATTGAGTTTGAAGTTAATAATAACAAAAAACTTCTATGGTGAAAATGTTAAATCAACACTCTAATTTGTTGTTTTCTTTAGTGTCTATTGGCTCGACTCAAATTACCAAATGAATAGGATTCATTTTGGGGAGACAAAAAATGATTGGTAGCGATGAATGATTTTCATAAGTGTTTCTGTTAATATCGGTTCAGACAAGTTTGAGCAATAGTGCAGTGTTATGAATGAATGGTGCTTTGGCTCGTTCCGGATGCGCAACGGTGTGAGGTCAATGGGTTCATAATTGTTAACTTGATGAGCAGGTTCCCATGGTTGAACAACCATGTGATGGCTTCGGGAGAGAGGAGAAATCAGTTTATTTTTTAAATTAAATACTAGTTAAATTCCTGTATTATCCTTGAAATAAATTAATTAGAATATAAGAGATGTGGTTTTTTGTCTTAAACTTTGGGTGTAGATTGTTAACATACTCCAACTAAAAAAGAGGTGGGAGTATGTTAGCAATCCTCCCTCTCTTCCTCTCTCCCTCTCTCTCCCTCCCTCCCTTTCTCTCTCATGCCTATTATGTCTGAAGCACAAGAAACTAGTCTCATTATCAAGGACTTGTGTTTCAACATTTAGGTAGTTATGTATTAGATAGTTATATTGAATTATTTTAAACTTATAATCCATTCATTCTTTATTCTTATTGATTATTGATACTCTGATTCAATTGATTCTTTGTAAATTAACTTTGTTTCTTAGATTGTGTTGCTTGTTACATGCATAGGTCTTATACATTAAGAAGCAACACATCCAAGGAACAATTGATTGTTTATCTAGAAATTGAAGACACTAAAGAAGAATATAAGCAAAACGAAGAGGCAAGGGTTACTCTAGAGGATTATCATGCTACATACATTGGACCTCTGCACTTCAACACAATTAAAATGCCAACATTCACCAATATGGTGAATCTTGAGATGAAGCCAACACTCATCCACCTCCTTCAAAATAATCAATTCCATGAGCATAATCATGAGAATCCATAAACACATCAATCAACCTTCATTGACATATGCAACACCGTGAAGATAAATCATGTGGCGAATGAAGTTTGTGCTTGTTTCCTTTTTTCTCTAGCTAGAGATGTCATCTCATGGTTAAGATCCTTTCCTCCGAATAACTTGTTTAGGTGGGATGACGTAATGGCCAAGTTTCCGTACAAGTATTTCCCAAGGTCAAAGATCAACAAGGGAAAGGCTGCTATATATTTTCCAACAAACATATGATGAGTTCCTTAGAGAAGCTTGGGAAAGATTTAGATATTTGCTTAGGCAAACTCCCACTCATGGTTTTGATGAAGCTATCGAAATCAAAATTTTTCTAAGGGAATTGACAGCTTAGAGCAAGCTTATGCTTGCTGCTTTAACATGTGGAAAGATATCCCTCAAGACTCCAACAGAGTCTGTAATGATCATTAAGAACATGGCTACCAATGCTAATGAATTTAAAAGTCATGGTTCCATCAAAGAGACAAGAAGTCAATACCCAAGATGGTTTTTTAGCCCAACAAAAGCAACTCATTAGAAATATTGAAGAGCTTACACAACAAATCACTGATATTCCTCAACAAAAACAACTACCTTTGCTCCCAAATTCAAATGCTTTATTTTTAAATCTTGTGGAGGTGGCCATGCAACAAATGAATGTGTTATGGTTCAAGAGGTAGTTCAGTACATGAATAGCCAAAGGTAAGGGAATTCCCAGAACTACAACAATCAAGGATACAAACCTCATCCAAATTTATGCTTTGTTAACATCAAAACCTTAGGGATACAAGTATCTCTTTGCAACCATAAGAGTACTAAAGCCTCCATTAAAAGGTTGGTGTTCCAAGTAGGCCAATTGGCAAAGCAACTAGCTGAGAAGAACAACAAGACATTCTTAGCTGACGAAAATCCTTAGGACATCAAAGAAGGAGATCCTTAAATTTCATATCATGTGTAAGAAAAGTGACATTAAAGAAATGCTACTTGGGAGGCAATGATAAACCATATTTTGAGTGAGCTTTGGTGTCATTTTCATGCATTTTATTGGCAGAACTCATGTTTGGATATTAGTTTTGTCTTACAGAAGTACAACTGCTCAATTAAGTGAAAAATTTGGAAATTACACGTTTTTTGAAAGATTTGATGATGCTCTCACTTGATAACAGTTGCGGTAAACTCCAAGAAGATCATGATCAACATCATGTGGTCGTGATCAGTTTGCAATGTCCTAAAGGCCATAACATCACAACTTTCAACAACGATCATGGTAAACGCGAGGGTTGTTGTCAACCACAAGGGTCGTGGTCAACCATATGGTGGAGTGTCCTTACAGAATAGGACAAGCTTGAATGCTTCTTATAGGGGTAACCTCATGTTAAAATCCCCTATTAATGCCATTAAAATCATTGAAAAAATATGCTCCAAACCCTACAACAATTCAAGGGATAAGAGAATCATGAAAAGGAATGTCAACGAAGTGGAGAATGATGAATCCCAAACTGAGTTGGGAAAATAGATGAAAGCTTTGACATTAAAGATTGAGACACTTATAAGAGTCAAAGCTCAAATCCCACTCACTACATCTCTTTTCCTAACCGGTGAAAGATGTGGGATTATGCATGGGCCAGGAGAACACACAGTTGATGACAAACTTGTTGCAGCCATGGATGAGATCAACTTTGTTAAGGGAAGAGACAATTATGATAATTAGTAACTTGGCAATTTTAACCAAGGACAGGGTTTCATGTAGAATCAAGGAATGTTTAGGCCTCAACCCATGCACAATTAGAGGCCTAAACAAGAAGAGAGACAACCCATTCTCCAAGAAATTGTGCTTCAATATATGGCCTAGAATGAAGGAGTTACAACCCCAAATGATCAGTATCCAGTCTCTCTATTGTTGAGTCTGGCTGCATCCAAGTCACATTGGATTGTCCTAAACAATTATATCCCTAAGGTTTTGATGTTAACAAAGCATAAATTTTATGTACTAATATTTCATGCTTAAGTTATAGATTATTTTATCTTTATGAGATACAGGCAAAAAAGCATGAACAGAAGGGTTCTGGATGATAGGCAAAGTACTATTCATTGAATGATATTGCTTCTACGTCCAACCCTAAGAAGATAAGTGCTTTCTCACTTGGCTCGTAATGCAAAAGCAATAGAATAATTAATCAATCCTCAAGAACTGAAAGCAATCACAACAAAGTAACATCCACAGACTTAGTAAGGAACTCGTGCTTTAGCGCACAAAAAGAAGATTTAAAATGTCTTGTCTTCACATTCTTAATTCCTTTTGTCTTATGTTGTTAACATTTCTTTTGATATGTATGTTGAAAGTCAGCTCTGAGCACTAGGAAACATTGACAAACTGTACTTCTCTGAAGATAGGATGTAGAAAGCGTTTGTAGTCCCCACTATCTCTCTCTCTGCACAATAGTGACTTCATGTCAAGCACCAAAGCTATTGGACAATGGCTAGCTAGGATCTCTCAATGGATCAAAGCTCTGAAGTTTATATAAAGCCTGAAGATATTCATGTTAAGGTAGTAGAAAAACAACAGACTATTCTGAGACAAAATGAACAAGTGTTGTAATACTGTCAGTCCACTGAATGGAGGAAACTTGAGCGAATGGAGTGAATCTTAGAATTGCAAATTTATCAAGTTTCATAATATTCAAGCTTATTGTGTAAACACTTGTTGAGTGATTAGAATATTTTTTCTCTAAAACATATATTGTTTATGAAAATCATGAGTGGCTTAGTGACAAAGAATACTTGGGTCTGAATCTCAAAGGAAGTTTAAGTGTAGTGCCAGGAGTGGCCTTGAAAGTACTCATTGTAGCCAGAAGTGACATAGAGAATACTTGGTTGTAATAAAAAATTTGATTAGCGGAACCCTTCAAGGTTTGAAGGAGAACTGGACGTAGTCCAAGAGTTGGGGTGAAATAGTATAAAACCTTTATATTTTCATTAGAAATTCTATATAACTTGTTCTTTTCTTTAAGTCACTTCAACACTATCATATCCAAGTTTTGGGAACTGGTTTTCCAAGCACAAAGTTATTTCAAACCCTTTGGACAAAACCCTTCGTCTATTGATATTTTCTTTAAGAAAAGTCTTTTATAGTTTTCGATAGACCAAGTTTTATCCATCACACTATTCAACCCCCCTTCTAATGCGTTTCAGGTATTTCATATATTGACAGAGGCAACCAGACACCCTTCCTTCACAACCTGAGTTGAATCTTATAAAGGAGAAAGTGAATGTTGTGAGTATAGAGTTGAAGAAGAAGGAGAAAGCCACTCCACCACAAGAAAAAAGGCTCTTACTGAAGAGAGGCAGTAAGCAGTCAAAGAGGATAAGAAGGAGGTGCTGACACCTCTTTAGGTTAAATCTTCATTCCCTCAAAGATTGAAAAACAAGAGTGCGGATTGGCAATTTGCTAGATTTGTTGAGATGATTAAAAAGGTGCACATTAATATCCCTTTCGCAGAGGCAATTTTCCAAATGCTAAAGTATGCCAAGTATTTAAATGAAATTCTTGCAAACAAAGGAAAATTGGCGGGCTTTGTCACAATTTGCCTCAATGAAGAATGTTTTTCTATAGTTTTAAAGAAATTGCCTCCTAAGCTCACAAATCCAGAGAGTTTTTCAGTCCCTTGTACTATTGGTAGCTTGCAAATTAGTAGAGTCTTATGTGATCTGGGTGCAAGCATTAATCTGATGTCTTATTCTGTTTATAGATAGAACTCCAACCCCTCTTCTAGTTTGTAGATAGAAATCTTACTTATCCAAGAGGAATAGTGGAGAATTTGTTGGTTAATGTTGAGAAATTCGTTTTTGTAACTAATTTTGTGATCCTGGGCATAGAGGAGGTGGTTCCAATTATTTTGGGAAGACCCTTCCTCTATACAGAAGGGGTTTTGATTGACCTCCGACAAGGGAAAATAATTTGGAGGCTGGATGATGAGGAGGAAGTGTTAAATCCAAAAATTAATTCCTCCTCCTCCCCCACATCTAATTTTGTGAAACCCACCAACAAGATGAAGACTATGGTGGTTAAGCCTCACCCAAGTGTGGGGAAAGAAGACCCTCCAAGGAAGAAAGTCTTCCCAAAAGGCCCTGGATGGAGTAAGAGAAAGAGAGATGGCTATAGAGTTGATGGCTATACTGAAGGATTGATGCAAAAAAGGAAAATCACCTTGCCCAAGGGTGGCTGATCTTTTTCCATTTTTTCACCTGTCAGGCTCGTGATGCTAAACAAGCGCTATCTGGGAGGCAACCCCTGACTTATATCCATTTACTTATGCCTTTTCACTTTATTTCCTTTTGCTTGTTAAGTCAAAACTGCCTATTGATATTATGACCATGGCCATTTTACCATGACTCATGCATTTTAGCGTCAGAATTGACAACAACCGTGGTTATTTAACATCATCATCGAGTACGGATGTGGTAAAATGACTATGGCCCAAGTAGTTAGCGTCATTATTTTATTACGTGTGATTTGATCCTTTGAGTGACATTACTTTATTCTCAAGTTTGACATGTATATGAATTCTGAATTTTTCTAAAAAGATAGGACATTAGTAGGCTTTCTTGAGACCTATGGTTCTTTTGATGAGTTTTTTCCTTAGTTGACCATTTTTTAGCCTCAATGATTAATTCTTTTGGTCTTTTGCATTGTGATTATGTGGAATATTAATGTGAGGAAAAAGAGGGGCAACTAATATATTTTGCAGGATGTGCCAGTAAGTAAATCCTAACTCCTTCTCTCAAGTGAAATTAAAAATAAAAAAGGGATTGACAAAAAAAAAGAAGACAGAGAGAGAGAAGAAAAAGTGAGATAAAGCTCAAAAATAAAAAGAAGAAAAAGAGACAAAAATTCCCGAGAGTAATAAAAGAGAAAAGGAAAAAATTAAATGAAAAGAAAGGTGCAAAAATAGGTGAAAGTTCTCCTGCTTTTTGAGTGTTTTCATATGATTGAGTGTAATCCTTTGTTAGTATGTTTCTTTCAGTACCTACCTTACATTACATTTCTGCCCCATTACAACCCAATATGTCTCACTTGTTCTAAATTTTTGGAATTTATTTGAGTTGATTGATTTACAGAGTTGTGAATCTGTTATTGAATTGTGATTGTGAGTGTAACTGTTCATTTGTTTAAACACTTGCAGATGGTAAACAAAGTAAACTTAAAGATCTTTAAGACTTTTTACATGTTAATTATAAACCTAATGGATTCTTGAGCTAATTTTTTATACCTTTATATGTGAGTTTTACTTTTGAATAAATGAGGATTTTTTATGCATGAGTTCTAACTTGAAAGAATTTTTTTAATTGGGACTAGAATAATTGCTTAAGGACAAGCAATGCACAAGTGTGCGAAGGTATAGAAACCATATTTTGAGTGATATTTTGTATGAGTTTTTGTGTCATTTTTATGCATTTTCTTGGTAGAAATCACGTTTGGACATTAGTTTTGTCTTGCAAAAGTACAACTCCTCAATTAAGTGAAAGAGTTAGAAATTACATGTTTTTTTAAGATTTGATTATTGTCTCACTTGATAATGACTGTGGTACATTTACATAATCATTTTCAACTCCAAGAGGGTAATGGTTAACATCACGAGGGTCATGATCAGTTTGCAACTGAAATTCTGATACTGGGGACAGATGTCGTACAGGATGTCACGACATCACGCTTCAGAACATGGAGATTATATTTGACAGTGTGAACAGTTTAAACAAGTAAATAACACAAGAGAATTGTTAACCCAGTTCGGTGCAACCTCACCTACATCTGGGGGCTACCAAGCCAGGGAGGAAATCCACTAAAATAGTGTTAGTTCGAAGATCTAACAGCCACTGTTTACAACCTTCTCACCTAACCACTACCCGTGCAATCTCTACCTAAGAGCCACTCTTAGATATGAGAAACCCCTCTCACTCCCTCTCAATCACTCTCCCGTGTTTACAATTAATTCGAATACACACCAGAGATTGCTCTCTGAACAATAGAGATCAACTCCACACACTATAGAGATCAACTCTACACACTCAGGTCCAACACTTGATGTTAGAGTAACATCAAGGTGGCTCACAAAACACTCAAGTCCCAAAACTCACAAAATAACTCTTCAATCCCGGACTTGGTACAGAACTCGTGCAGCCTTCATGTTTATATAGCAGTGTGCGTTTCTGGGCTGCAACTACTTGTGCTGGATGAGATCTATCACTTTCCTGAAAATCTGCACTTAAAGATCTAAAAGATCAAGTTTGATCTTTTAGTTTTTATCTTTAATCTTTAATCTCTGAACGAACTATTCAAGTTTGTAATTCGAACTTTAATTATCTTTTAATTCGTTCCTAAAGATAGATCACCAAATCTGTTGCTAACTGCACATTAATCTGTTAAAGATATAACAGATTTATGTGTCCAGTATTTTTGGGCCGGATGTCAGGACATCGTGTCCGACATCGTGGATCCTGCACACTCTGTTAAAGATATAACAGATTTATGTGTCCAGTATTTTCGAGCCGGATGTCAGGACATCGTATCCGACATCGTGGATCCTGCAGCTTCAATTCTTCATTTGACATTTTATCTTGCCTTGTGCATTGTGCAGCCCGATCTGATTCCTTGACATAACGTTGGACATCATGTGCAGCAACTCCAGCTTTCCTTCATTGTCTAAGTGCTTATGTTTTAACAAAATCTTAGCCAATCTTTTAAACACTCAGTAGAGCTAAGCACTAACAATCTCCCCCTTTGGCAAATTTTGTCTAAAACATACTTAGACACTTCGTGAGCAGGTACGAGCAGTTATGCAAGTGGGATCAGCAACTTTCATTATCAGAGTAATCAAGCACAGCGGAATTGGTAATGGCGACAGCAAAATTCTGCAAGTTGCAAGTCGTTTCCAGGATGTCAAGACATCTCACGTGACATCAGCTTTCTGCTCCCCCTGTCTCCATGCTCCTACTGCTGTGAAGCAGTTCACTGCAGCATCTTCTATCAGCTACTAGTCTTTTCCAGGATGTCAAGACATCTCATGTGACATCAGCGTTCTGCTCCCCCTTACTGCAGCATCTTCTATCAGCTTACATCAGTCATCATCAACAGCAACAGTCTCCCCCTCAAAATCATGAATCATGCATACATCGTATCATACAACTCCCCCTCAGAATCATGAATCATGCATAATACTATTATACTATTACTCCCCCTTTTTAGACAGAATTTGACAAAAGTAGAATGCATGCAAATATTACAGACCAATAGCAAATTAATTGTTCAAAGGGACATGCCCCTATAACTAGTAAGAGTAAAAAGCAACAATAAAGATCTGATGGTCATGGGGTGGCTTCAGAATCATCATCATCGGATTCTGTATCTTCTGCTGCATCTTCCTCTTCCTCAGCAGCTTCTTCTTCTTCCTCAGCTGCTTCACCATCATCAATGCCACTATCTGAGAGCCTTTTGATCAGGCGTTCCAGCTCCATTTTCTTCTCTGTGGTGGCTTTGATGGTTGCCTCCAGCACCTTGCATGTGTCCTTGAGTTCAGCAATCAAGGCATCCTTGGATACAGCACCTGAAGCAGCAGCTTTCCCTGATGTCGAGACAATGTCTGGGACATGTGTCCCCTCAAACAGTTTGTAGTGCAGGGATAGAGGAGATTCTCTCTTCATCACAGAGTCAATGTTGTTTAAGATATTGGGATGTTGACTCAACATAATGCCACACAATACAGTTGGGAAGGCAATGGGTAATTTGACAGCAAAAGATTCTGAATGCTTAACAGTTTGATCAAAAATATAGTTTCCAAAATTAAATTTGGACTTGGTTCCAACAGCATACAGAAATTTACCCAAACCTGTGGCAACAGTGGAAGTATGATTGGTGGGTACCCAGTTTGCAGCCCCAATCCTGTGCAGAATTGCATACTTCACACTCAGCTTCCCTGCAGAAAGCTTCCCTTTCTTTGGCCAATGCTGGACTCGTTTGGCAGTGATTTCCTTGGCAATTTGATGCTCAGAAACATCAATATCCACCACTCCTTCAGTAGGTCTGCCCAGGTATTTGTTGATCACAGCAGGGGAGAATCTAACACATTTTCCTCTGACAAACACTTTCTGGTACTCATCACTCTTTCTGTTTGTTATGTCAGAGGGAATGTTGACAATGAATTCCCTGACTAGGCTTTCATAACAGTCTCCCAACTTGGTGACTGTCTTCAGTAGTCCAGCAGCCTTGATGAGGTCCATGATCTCCTTGCAATCCAAGGCATCTCTTCCCAGTTCTCTTTCAACCGCAAGTCTGCGTTGATATACATATTTCCACCTTTCAACATTGCCAATGGAGTGGAATGAAATGTTGTCCAATGGAGCATCAGGGACATTTCCAGGCACCTTTTTCCCTGATTTCTTGGCCCGCTTGATGTCGGGAACATCTAGTTCGACATCATAATCAGAATCAGATGAGGAAATTTCTTTCCTCTTCTTGGAAGGGATTGCAACTTTGCTCCATCTGGATGTGGTAGGAGTGATTGGAGTGCTCTTCTTCTGTGCCATAGTTTTGATTCGTCCAGACCTAGTAATGGGGGTTTTTCCCTTTCTGCTTTGAAGTCTTTCTGCAATGCCGGGTGCCAACTTGTTGGCAATGGGTTCCTCATCAGATTCTACTTCTTCTAGATCAATGAGGTCACCTGGAGCAGGTTCTGGTGCCCGTGGTGCAGGGGTCTCTTCTGTGGCTTGATCTTCTTCTTCTGTTGATTCCTCTTCACTGGGTGAAGGGAGGGCTTCAGCATTTGGAGTGGAAGATGTTGGAACATCTTTCTCAGCATCAGGCACAGAAACATTTGGGGTGGAAGATGTTGGAACATCTTTATTAGCATCAGGCACAGATACATTTGGGGTGGAAGATGTTGGGACATCTTTATCAGCATCAGGAACAGAGGCATCTTTCAAAATGCTACTTACAATACTGCGAATCTTCTTATCCATCTCCATGTCTACTTCCCTAGGACTTGTTGCAAGGCTAGGGTTTTCAGAAGTCTTCACTCCCTGTTGTCTTTTGGGAACCAGTTTCTCAGGAGCAGAGGCTTGACCAGGAATCATTTGTAGGGGTTGGATAGTGAATTCAGGTTGTTCCTGGTTTGATGGTGCTTTGGTGGATGATGGAGATGATGGTACAGAAGGCGAACCAGGAGCTGAAGTTTCTTTTGGTGCGGTAGCCATGGAGAAGCAGAGCTTTTGAAATGGTTTCGTGAAATTCCGAGAGGTGTTGGGGAATGCTGATAAAAACAAGAATGCCACGAAAATATAAATTTGAATGAAGAATGTAGAGGGGCGTGTGAAGCAACGGTCGAATCTGTTTTGGCCCAGTAATGAATGTGCTATTAACGTTTGAGCACATTCAACTAGAAGTAATTGCTATAAGTCTTCTAGCAGACAAATGCCCAGCTTGCCCCTCAGTTTTTCAAACTGATTTGCATCCAATGCCTTTGTGAAAATATCTGCTATTTGTTCCTCAGTGTCAACATGCTTCAGTGTGATCACTTTATCATCAACAAGATCTCTAATATAGTGATGTCTAATGTCAATGTGCTTGGTTCTGCTGTGTTGAACAGGATTTTTTGAAATATTAATAGCACTCATGTTGTCACAGTACAATGTCATGACATCTTGTTCGACATTGTACTCCTTGAGCATCTGCTTCATCCAAACTAGTTGTGAACAGCTGCTTCCTGCTGCAATATACTCTGCTTCTGCAGTAGATAGGGACACACAGTTCTGCTTCTTGCTGAACCATGAAATAAGATTGTTGCCCAGATAGAAGCATCCACCAGAAGTGCTTTTTCTGTCATCTGCACTTCCAGCCCAATCAGCATCACAATACCCAACCAGCATTGAACCTGAACAATGACAGTACATAATCCCATAGTCACTGGTGCCATTTACATATTTCAGAATTCTCTTTACTTGATTCAAGTGACTTATTTTGGGATTGGCTTGATATCTTGCACAAACACCTACTGCATAGGTGATGTCGGGTCTGCTAGCTGTTAAATATAGTAAGCTCCCAATCATGCTTCTGTACAGACTTTGATCAACACTGATGCCAGCTTCATCCTTTGACAGCTTTTTATGGCTGGCATTTTCCATCCCAAACTTCTTGACAATGTTCTTTGCATACTTGCTTTGTGAGAGGAATATGGAGTCTTCCATCTGCTTCACTTGGAGTCCCAGAAAATAAGTCAGCTCTCCAACAAGACTCATCTCAAATTCAGATTGCATCTGTTGGACAAAATGTCGAAGCATCTCATTCGACATCCCTCCAAACACAATGTCATCAACATATATCTGTGCTATCATCAAGTTTTCAGCATCTTGTTTGACAAAGAGAGTCTTGTCAATTCCTCCCTTCCTATACCCTTGCTGAGTAAGGAACTCTGTTAGCCTTTCATACCAAGCTCTTGGAGCTTGCTTCAATCCATAGAGAGCCTTCTTGAGCCTGTATACATGATCTGGATGAGTTGGATCTACAAATCCCTTTGGCTGCTCCACATAGACTTCTTCATTCAGGTATCCATTCAGAAACGCGCTCTTCACATCCATCTGGTACAGCTTGAATTTGAGGATGCAAGCTACACCAAGTAACAATCTGATGGACTCAAGTCTAGCAACAGGGGCGAAAGTTTCATCAAAGTCTACACCTTCAATCTGAGTGTAGCCTTGAGCAACAAGTCTGGCCTTGTTTCTGGTTATAACACCTTCTTCATTGGTTTTGTTCTTGAAGATCCACTTGGTGCCAATTACATTAGTTCCCTCGGGTCTAGGAACTAGCTCCCAAACTTCATTCCTTTTGAATTGCCCCAATTCTTCTTGCATAGCATTGATCCAGAACTCATCAGTCAGTGCCTCTTTCACATTCTTAGGCTCAATTTTGGAGACAAAGCATGAATTGGAGACAATCTCAATCTCCCTTGATCTTGTAGTGACCCCTCTGTTTGGATCTCCTATAATCAGCTCCTTGGGGTGCATCTTCTGGATTCTAATGGAGGGTTTCTTGTCAGGTTGGTTGATGTTTGGTTCATCTGTAGCAGAATCAGAGTTTTCTGCATTTTCTGCACTTTTAGCTGTATCTGCTACATTGTCTCCCGATGTTCTGACATCTTCTTCGACATCCTTCTTTCTTGCTGGAGTTAGATCATCAACAACCACATTGATGGATTCCATCACAGTTCTGGTTCTGGAATTGAATACTCTATATGCTCTGCTGTTTGTAGAGTATCCCAGGAATATTCCTGCATCACTCTTGGGATCCATCTTTCTCCTTTGCTCTCTATCTGCCAAAATGTAACATGGACTTCCAAAGATGTGGAAGTGCTTGACAGTTGGCTTCCTCCCTTTCCAGATTTCATACAGTGTGGTAGGAGTCCCTCTTCTCAGTGTGACTATGTTGTGGATGTAGCATGCTGTGTTCATGGCTTCAGCCCAGAGATTATAGGGAAGTTCTTTGGCATGAAGCATGACCCTAGCAGCCTCTTGCAAAGTCCTGTTTTTCCTTTCAACTATGCCATTTTGTTGTGGTGTAATGGCTGCAGAGAACTCATGAGTGATGCCTTCAGATGTGCAGAGTTCAGTAAACTTGCTGTTTTCAAACTCTCTGCCATGGTCACTCCTGATTCTCTTGATGACACAGTCTTTTTCTCTTT
Source organism: Glycine max (assembly GCF_000004515.6). Lineage (NCBI taxonomy): Eukaryota > Viridiplantae > Streptophyta > Magnoliopsida > Fabales > Fabaceae > Glycine > Glycine max. Next base: position 34,251,812 of record NC_038244.2, read on the forward strand.
GAAGTCTTAGACTCAACTCCTTGAATACTTCAAAGGTGTCTGATTTCTCTCTGATAAAATTGACCCAGGTAAATCTGGAGAAATCATCCACAACAACATAGACATACCTCTTTCCTCCAAGGCTTTCAACTTGCATAGGTCCCATCAAGTCCATGTGAAGTAGTTCCAGCACCCTGGAAGTGGTCTGATGTTGAAGCTTCTGGTGGGACATCTTGACTTGCTTTCCAATCTGACATTCACCACAGATTCTGCCTTCTTCTATTTTCAGATTGGGAATGCCTCTAACAGCACCTTTGTCAATGATTTTCTTCATGCCTCTTAAGTGCAGATGTCCAAATCTTTGATGCCATATTCTGACTTCATCTTCTTTGGAGGATAGACATGTGGAGGAGTAACTGGTTTCTTGAGGTGTCCATAGGTAACAGTTGTCCTTTGATCTGCTGCCCTTCATTAGAACTTCACTCTTCTCATTTGTCACCAAGCATTCTGACTTTGTGAAGTTTACATTGAATCCTTCATCACACAACTGACTGATGCTGATCAAGTTTGCAGTCAGTCCCTTCACCAGCAGTACTTTGTCCAGACTAGGGAGTCCATCATGGGCTAGCTTACCCATTCCAGTGATCTTTCCTTTAGAGCCATCTCCAAATGTCACATAGCTAGTGGAGCAAGGTTCAATGTTCACCAGGAATTCTTTAACTCCTGTCATGTGTCTGGAACAGCCGCTATCTAGGTACCAATCTTCCTTAGCTGATGCTCTAAGTGAAGTATGAACAACAAGACTAACAGTCTTGTGTTTTGGAACCCACATCATCTTCCTTCCACTACTGCTACTTTGAGTTCCATGATGTGGATGGCCATGCAAATGATAGCAAAAGGGCTTTATGTGACCATACTTGCCACAGTAGTGACACCTCCACTTCTTTCTTTTGCTCCTTTTCTGCTGCGTTCCATGATGTCGAGACCGATGTTGTGACATCGTGGCTCCAGTGCTGTTTTTGGCAGGAACAAATTCTGTCATGGTTGTTCTGCCAGCAGATTTATGATTAAATCCAAGTCCTCTCTGGTTTCCAACATTCTTCCCAAGCTGTAGCACCTCATCAAGCAAATCTGAGCCTTTATTCAGCATCTTTACTGATTTTGTCATGTTTTCCAGTTTAGAGTTCAGAAAGCCAATTTCTCCTTTAAGTTCAGAGATTTCCTCTTCATGTGCCTCCTTCTCAGCCTCCAGATTTGCAATGACCTTCTTTAGTTGTGCCTCTTGCTGAAGAATCTTCTCACTTTTGATGCATAGTTCTCTATAGGATGTAGCAAGCTCATCAAAAGTGATTTCACTATCTGTATCACTTGAATCTTCAGCAGATTCAAATCTCCCAGTGAGTGCATTCACATCTCTGTCAGAATCACTTTCTTGTTCACTCTCTGTATCATCAGACCGACATACAGAAAGTCCTTTCCTCTGCTTCTTGAGATGAGTGGGACATTCAGCTTTGATGTGTCCAAAGCCTTCACACCCATGGCATTTAACTCCTTTGCTATGACTGGGCTTTTCCTCTGACCTTTTCTGGTATTCACTACCTTTCCTGATGTCGAAAGGGATGTTCTGGACATGTGGTTTCTGCCTCCTGTCCATTCTGTTCAGCACTTTGTTGAACTGTTTTCCAAGGAACACAACTGCATTAGTCAGACCTTCATCAGTATCCAGGTCATACTCATCTTCTTCTCCTTCATCATTGGACACGAACGCCAAGTTCTTGCTCTTCTTTTCAGCCCTATCCGAGAGTCCTAGCTCAAAGGTTTGAAGGGAACCAATGAGTTCATCTACTCTCATGTTGCAAATGTCTTGGGCCTCCTCTATTGTAGTGACTTTCATGTCAAATCTCTTAGGCAAAGATCTGAGGATCTTTCTCACCAGCTTTTCATCTGTCATCCTCTCTCCCAAGGCAGTGCAAGCATTGGCAATTTCAAGAATGTTCATGTGGAAGTCATGAATACACTCTTCCTCCTTCATCTTCAGATTTTCGAATTTTGTAGCCAATAGTTGCAATCTGGACATCTTCACTTTGGAGGTTCCTTCATGAGTGGTTTTCAGGATCTCCCATGCATCCTTGGCCACTGTGCATGTGTTGATCAGTCTGAAGATATTCTTGTCAACTCCATTGAATAGAGCATTCAAGGCTTTGGAGTTTCCAAGTGCCAATTCGTCTTCTTCTTTTGTCCAGTCTTCTTCTGGCTTCAATCCATCAGTGGGCTTTCCTTCTGTGTCCAGCATCTTGGGATGTTCCCAGCCTTTGATGACAGCTTTCCAGGTTCTGCTATCCAGTGATTTGAGGAAGGCCACCATCCTTGCTCTCCAGTATTCATAGTTGGTTCCATCCAGAATTGGTGGTCTGTTCACTGGTCCTCCTTCTTTCTCCATGTTCATCAGAATTTATCTCCCTAGATCTCACTCAGTGATTTCGAGTGCCTGCTCTGATACCAATTGAAATTCTGATACTGGGGACAGATGTCGTACAGGATGTCACGACATCACGCTTCAGAACATGGAGATTATATTTGACAGTGTGAACAGTTTAAACAAGTAAATAACACAAGAGAATTGTTAACCCAGTTCGGTGCAACCTCACCTACATCTGGGGGCTACCAAGCCAGGGAGGAAATCCACTAAAATAGTGTTAGTTCGAAGATCTAACAGCCACTGTTTACAACCTTCTCACCTAACCACTACCCGTGCAATCTCTACCTAAGAGCCACTCTTAGATATGAGAAACCCCTCTCACTCCCTCTCAATCACTCTCCCGTGTTTACAATTAATTCGAATACACACCAGAGATTGCTCTCTGAACAATAGAGATCAACTCCACACACTATAGAGATCAACTCTACACACTCAGGTCCAACACTTGATGTTAGAGTAACATCAAGGTGGCTCACAAAACACTCAAGTCCCAAAACTCACAAAATAACTCTTCAATCCCGGACTTGGTACAGAACTCGTGCAGCCTTCATGTTTATATAGCAGTGTGCGTTTCTGGGCTGCAACTACTTGTGCTGGATGAGATCTATCACTTTCCTGAAAATCTGCACTTAAAGATCTAAAAGATCAAGTTTGATCTTTTAGTTTTTATCTTTAATCTTTAATCTCTGAACAAACTATTCAAGTTTGTAATTCGAACTTTAATTATCTTTTAATTCGTTCCTAAAGATAGATCACCAAATCTGTTGCTAACTGCACATTAATCTGTTAAAGATATAACAGATTTATGTGTCCAGTATTTTTGGGCCGGATGTCAGGACATCGTGTCCGACATCGTGGATCCTGCACACTCTGTTAAAGATATAACAGATTTATGTGTCCAGTATTTTCGAGCCGGATGTCAGGACATCGTATCCGACATCGTGGATCCTGCAGCTTCAATTCTTCATTTGACATTTTATCTTGCCTTGTGCATTGTGCAGCCCGATCTGATTCCTTGACATAACGTTGGACATCATGTGCAGCAACTCCAGCTTTCCTTCATTGTCTAAGTGCTTATGTTTTAACAAAATCTTAGCCAATCTTTTAAACACTCAGTAGAGCTAAGCACTAACAGCAACATCCCAAAGGTCTTAATGCCACAACTTCTGACAACGATCGTGTAACTCGTGAGGGTCGTGGTCAACCATGAGGGCCCTCGTCATTCCATAACATCTCAAGCTTCAATGCCAGGATTTCGATAACAGTCGTGGTGGATATCACTCCAACCTTAATGAGCTTAATTAAGAAAACTATCTTTAGGAATCTTATTAGAGTAATTATTTTTAGAGGTTTAATTAGAATATCTATCTGTAGTGTGCCTAATTAAAATATTTATCTTTAGGGGTCATGATGCAATCCTACCCCGCAAGGGCATTGGATAGAAGACTCCAAGATGATTGGGCTAGAGATGTAAGAGAAGGCCCTAAGGTTCTCATGAGCCTTAGGGTATATTTCGGGCCCATGGACTAAGTATGAGCCCACTTATCTTTGTACCTATTAGATTAAGGTTTAATTATTTTTTAGCCTTATATTTAGGGCTCCATAATGTAGGTAAGGTACCCTAGAAATGTAGGATTTTTCAGCCCTTGTATTTTAGGGCACCTAAACTAGTTTTTGTATTAGGGGTAGTTTTGTAATTTCACATGCATTAAGTGAATATTTGATGTGTGTGGTTGGAAATAAATTTAATTGAATTGGGAGAAGCCCAGTACAAATAAATTTTAGAGGGGGAGGTGAGCATTTGCTTGCTATACCCTATTGTCACATCATATAGTCACACTTTGTGCATGTCCTTCATGCTTTACATGCCTCATGACACCTAAGCACACTTAGTGGAGAATCTTGTACTTGACCTTGTATTAGTGGGCTGAACCATAGCTAAAATTCACTAATCATAATTAGTGAAATTTTGGCTCCACAAATTTAATTTCAAATTCAAGTGAAATTTGAATAGAAATTCAAATTTCCCTCAAATTTTCTGTGACACTTAAGCTATAAATAGAGGTCATGTGTGTGAATTTTTTCAACTTTGATCATTTGAGAATTAAACTTTTTTCAGACCTCTTTTGAGGCACAAAATTTCGTGCTCTTTCTCTCCCTCTCCCTCCATTCATATTCTCCTACCTTCAAGCTCTTATCCATGACTTCCTATGGTGGTAAGCTTCTTCTAGACTCATCTTCTCCTTGAAGTGGCATCTCCAATCATCTTTCTTCCTTCTCCATTCCACTGCCATTCATCTTAAAGAAGCAAAGGACTCCATTAATGAAGAAGATCCAAGGCCTACAAGCTCCACATGGAGCTAGATCATGTGGTATCAAGAGCATCTTCATCTAGGTGATATTCTTTTGCTTCCTCTATCTTTTTGTTCGATCAATTCAATTTAAATCCTTGTTATTCATCTTATTCTCCATGTATATCCTCCATTGTCTTGTGGTTGGTGTTGTATAGAGTAGATTCAAGAAAATAAACCGATTAAATCTTAGATCTACACTTGTTCTTGCATTTCTATGGTTCAAATTTTATAGATCTACTCTTGAATCATGCTTTTGTGTGGATTTTAGGTTCTATAATTTTTCAGTCATAATGTTCTTGTGCTGAACCTTTAGATATAAATTTTCTTCCAAAGTATTGATTTGAAAAAAAAACACAAAAATCTAAGTGTAAATCACTTAATCCATGTTGTCTTAGAGTCATGTTTAGTCATAATAATTGTCACGTTATGTTCTATGTTTGTGTTGAATTTTTATTTTGTTGATTGAATTCTAGATACATTTGTTCATGTATTCTTGTCATTCTTAGCATATCTTTTGAATTTTGAGTCTAATTCATGCATTTTATTTAGTTCATAACATGTTCTAAATAAATTCCTAGAAGTAATCTTGTTGTTGAACTTTTTTTTTTTGTTTTCTAAGTTTCCTACATGATGCCTATGATGAAGTTGAGTTGTGGTGCTAAGTTGTGTCTGGATTTGTGAATCAAAATAAGTCGTAAGCTCTCTTGAATTGTGTTATTCAAGATAATTGAGCATAAGCAAACACAAATTGTAACTATCCAAGCCTTAAGCAACACAAACACTACTCTTGATTTCTAGGTTGAAATCGTTGGAGTTGGCAGCTTGGACATACTAACTTGTATAAATTACTGGGAAATGGTAACTACGAAGTTTGAGCTGAATTTTTTTACTGAATTTTCTGGACATCTGTACCAAAATTATAAAAAAAAGAACCAAGTGATTTGGATAAAATTAAAAAATAATAAAAAACACACATGTTGGCAGAAAAATCAGTGTCCAGGAAAAAAAAGTGAAAGGGAAGTGTGCTTGTTGTTTTGGCTCGATATTTGTTCTGTAATTGGTGCCTGTTTTATACCAATCTTAGTTCTGAAATTTCAATTGAAAATTATTATGAAAACAAGTGCCAAAACTAGAGGTTTCTTGAGTCTTTCTAGGTTTCTCTTGGAGTCCTAGTTTGCCTTTGTGTGCTTTTCATTGCTTTAATTGTTGAATAATCCTTGAAAATTTGTCTTGTTAAAACTTTATTGGTTTAGCTTTCATTTCATTTTTTTTGTCTTTGGTTATTGCTTGTCTCTTTGTTTCCTTGTTTGTGAGTTGCCATATAGGGAATTGGAAATGAGGATTGGTGCCATCCCTTGAAGAATTTGAGTCAAGAAGCAAGGGGTCAACCACCTTAAGAGCTATTGGACTAAGAAGCACTCCAAATTGAGTGAATCACCAAAATTGAGGACCTTTTTGTAATTTTTTAATTGAGAATTTACTTACCTTCATTGCTTTCAAATTTTGTAACAAAAAGACCTTTCATTGGAAGTAAGTTGGGAGCCTCCAATAGGTCACCCTACTTCCATTTGTATGTAATAATTTTAGGCAATTTTTCCTTAGGATAGTGAGTGTTTTGTTGGAAACATTAAATGAGGTCTTCCAAACACTCTTAGGATTCGCCTAGTTTACATTTCTTTTACTTTTATTTCTTGCATACTTTCATAGTTTATTTTCTTTACTAGCCACACCTAGTTTATCTTGATATTGCATAGTACTTTCTTCTTTCTTATCATGCTTATCTTGAGTTCTTTTGGAACCTTAGCTTTTACCTTTTTTACAAACCTCCAACAAGAAAGAATCACAACTTTGGAACTAACATGAGTCATCATTCATCTACTGTTAATGGCGAGGGTACTAGTCATGAGGACCCTCTATCTAGAATCTTAGATGAGTTGAGTTCCCTCATGTTATGGAAAGAAAAACTAGAAAGAAAAGAAAAAGGAAAAGAGAGGGTAAAAATAAATCAAGATGAGAAGGAAAAAATAAGGGAAGAAGAAAGAAGGAAAATACTAAAAGAGTTAAGAAAAAAAAACATGCCTCCTATAGTAGTCATAACTCTTACAAGAGCCTAAGTGAAGAACTTTGTGACTATTATGAAGAAAGGCATAGGTCACATCTTAGACCTCACTCCCATAGGAGATAAAAGGAAAAAAAGCCTCAAGAGGCTAACATTAACCTCCCATACTTCCATGGGAAGGACAATGTAAAGGCTAGCATAGATTGGGAAATAAGGGTAGAGCAACAATTTAAAAGGAAGTCTACTTCAAAATCTTATGGCTCTCACTCTTATCCAAAAAAAGACCAAGGTCAAGGCATCTTAGGGGTGACAACTTCTAAGCCCAAAGATGATAAGGGGAAGACAATAGAAAAGCAACCCCTTAAGGCTAGTATGCAAGAGAAGACTAGCTCCATGAAGTACTTTAAATGTCTTGGAAGAGGACACATTACTTCTCAATGCCCCACCAAGAAAACCATGATTATGAGGGGCCAAGACATTTACAGTAGCCAAGATGAGCCTACTACTTCACCTTCCTCTAGTGAAAGTGAAGAAGCAAAAGGGGAAGAATCTAGTGAAGAGATCTACCCCCAAGAAGAAGGATAACTTTAAATGGTTAAGGAGGAGTGTAAGGAGGTAAGTGTCTCCTCCAAGAGGTTAGCTAAGAAGGAAATGCATTTTGAATTAAAGACAAATATTAAAGAAATTTCCCCTCTTAGACAACCTCCACATTTTCTCCTTTGTAAAAAGACATTTGTTAGTATTGCCACACCTCTTAGGCTTGAGTTTATTCCTCAAGTAAAGGAGTTGTTGGATGGGGGTTTGGTTCGCAAGAGCTTAAATCCTTGTGCTTTGTTGGTGTCCAAAATAGGTATTATTAGACACCAAATCCCTAAAATAGGTGGTATGATGAATGTTTTGAGTGGTGCAACCCTTTTTTGTAAAATCACTTGTGCACCCAACATCTTCATGATTTGTGTACATAGGGACTCATTAGGTAGGTTTGTTCTTATTTTAGTTTTAATACAAACTTAGGTACTCATATGGGACACCTTAGGTTTGTCATACTTTTTGGTAGGAATAATCAACATGAAAATACAGAAAAATGTATGTTTTATTGCATTACTTTTCTTAATTTTTTAAATAGTGATCGAGGGGTTCCCATGAACCCTAAGAGAATAAAGGTCATTCCTAAGTGACTCACTCCACCAAGTATAAGAAAAATTTGGGGCTTCCATGACTTAACAAAATTTTACAAAAGGTTTGTCTCATATTTTTCTATACTTGTAGCATCACTCATTGAGTTGGTAAGGAACCATGTTCCTTCATGGGAAGATCCCTAGGAAATGGGTTTTCAGACCTTACCTTACTTCGACATACCAAACACCACTAATACATATGTTTTTGTTCTTTTTACAGGTGTTGAGGAAAAACGCCTAGAGTTTCAAGAACCTCGAGATTTGAGGTCAAATCCTTTTCAAGGGGGAGGGAATGATGCAATCCTACCCCGCAAGGGCATTTGATAGAAGATTCCAAGATGATTGGGCCAAAGATGCAAGAGAAGGCCCTAGGGTTCTCATGAGTCTTAGGGTAGATTTCGGGCCCATGGACTAAGTATGAGCTCGCTTATCTTTGTACATACTATATTAAGGTTTCATTATTTTTTGTCCTTGTATTTAGGGCTCCATAATATAGGTAAGGTACCCTAGAATTGTAGAATTTTTCAGCCCTTGTATTTTAGGGCACCTAGACTAGTTTTTGTATTAGGGGTAGTTTTTCAATTTCACATGCATTAAGTGAATGTTTGATGTGTGTGATTGGAAATAAATTTAATTGAATTGGGAGAAGCCCAATACAATTAAATTTTAGAGGGGGAGGTGAGCATTTGGTTGCTACACCCCATTGCCACATCATATAGTCATACTTTATGCATGTCCTTCATGCTTTACATGCCTCATGACACCTAAGCACACTTAGTGGAGAATCTTGGACTTGACCTTGGATTAGTGGGTTGAACCATAGCTAAAATTCACTAATCATAATTAGTGAAATTTTGGCTCCAAAATTTGGCTCAACAAATTCAATTTCAAATTCAAGTGAAATTTGAATAGAAATTCAAATTTCCCTCAAATTTTATGTGACACTTAGGCTATAAATAAAGGCCATGTGTGTGGATTTTTTCAAATTTGATCATTTGAGAATTAAACTTCAAAGTTCAGACCTCTTTTGAGACACAAAATTTCGTGCTCCTTCTCTCCCTCTCCTTCCATTCATCTCTTACCTTCAAGCTTTTATCCATGACTTCCTATGGTGGTGAGCTTCTTCAAGACTCATCTTCTCCTAGAACTGGTGTCTCCAATCATCTTTCTTCCTTCTCCATTCCACTGCCATTCATCTTAAAGAAGCAAAGGACTCCATTGATAAAGAAGATCCAAGGCCTACAAGCTCCACATGGAGCTAGAACATGAAACTATATGCTCCCAAGCAGTGGGAGGAGGCTCGGGACTCTAACCGCGTGCCTATTGAAGAATGAATTGGCGACTCATAGGCAGTGGCTTGGTTAAGGGAAACCACCGAAGCCGTAGCGAAAGCGAGTCTTCACAAGGCAATTGTCACTACTTATGGACCTGAACCTGGGTGATCTATCCATGACCAGGATGAAGCTTGGGTGAAACTAAGTGGAGGTCTGAACTGACTGATGTTGAAGAATCAGTGGATGAGTTGTGGTTAGGGGTGAAATGCCACTCAAACCCAGAGCTAGCTGGTTCTCCCCGAAATGCATTGAGGTGCAGCAGTTGACTAGACATCTAGAGGTAAAGCACTATTTCGATGCGAGCCACGAGAGTGGTACTAAATCGAGGCAAACTCTGAATACTAGATATGACCTCAAAATAACAAGGGTCAAGTTCGGCCAGTGAGACGATGGGGGATAAGCTTCATCGTCGAGAGGGAAACGACTCGGATCACCAGCTAAGGCCCCTAAATGACCGCTCAGTGATAAAAGAGGTAGGGGTGCAGAGACAACCAGGAGATTTGCCTAGAAGCAGCCACCCTTGAAAGAGTGCGTAATAGCTCACTGATCGAGCGCTCTTACACCGAAGATGAACGGGGCTAAGCGATCTGCCGAAGTTGTGGGATGTAAAAATGAATCGGTAGGGGAGCATTCCGCCTTAGAGGGAAGGACCCGCGCGAGAGCTTTTCGCCTTAGCTCATGATTAGTGAATTTTAGCTATGGTTCAACCCACTAATCCAAGGTCAAGTCCAAGATTCTCCACTAAGTGTGCTTAGGTGTCATGAGGCATGTAAAGCATGAAGGACATACACAAAATGTGACTATATGATGGGGCAATGGGGTGTAGCAAGCAAATGCTCACCTCCCCTTCTGAAATTTAATTGGATTGGGCTTCTCCTAATTCAATTAAATTTATTTCCAAACCACACACATCAAATATTCACTTAATGCATGTGAAATTACAAAACTGCCCCTAATACAAAAACTAGTCTATGTGCCCTAAAATACAAGGGCTGAAAAATCCTACATTTCTAGGGTACCTTACCTATATTATGGAGCTAAATACAAGGCCCAAAAATAATGAAACGTTAATCTAATGTGTACATAGATAAGCGGGCTCATACTTAGTCCATGGGCCCGAAATCTATACTAAGACTCGTGAGAACCCTAGGACCTTTTCTTGTATCTCTGGCCTAATCATCTTGAAGTCTTCTATCCAATGCCCTTGCAGGATAGGATTGCATCAAGTCATATTATAATATTTGTCTATAGTGTGCCTAATTAAAGTAACTATCTTAGGAGGCTATAAATAAGAACATGGAGTTTGTACTTCATAACTTTTAAACCTTTTTTTTATAATTTTACATTTTTGAGAGCTTTTGAGCGTGCTTGATTGTCTTTGAGGCACATATAACACCGTGAGGATAGATCATTACCATCGTTCCTTCCCTATTGGTATATTTATGCTAATTTCTTCTAGGCTTTCTAGTTTTGCTTTGACAATGATCAATGTTAACTTAATCTAATATATAGTGGTGACCATCTGCGTATGTTTCGTAGATCTAGGTAGTAAATGTTTTACACCAAACTGCATGACCAAACTATTTGGGTAACTCCAATGGATTAGTTTATCTCTAAATTAGTCATCCCTATACTTTATTTTATATACTTTGACTTAAATTGATCTATTCATGACCATTGGAAGATCGTTTTAAGACAAAAGCATCTTCTGCCATGGACCAAAGGCTTTAGGTGACTTTGGGAATTGGTAATTAACTTGGGGTAGGAATTTCATACGAATATGGTTGGGGGGAAATTGGTATTAGTGAATCATAAGCCTTGACCACTTTTAATATCAATCAAATTTCTCTTTTGCAATAATTTACTAGGTTTTTTAAAACAAAAATTACAAAAATAATTCAATATTCTCTTAATATTTCTTACAACTATTTAGTTTAATAACTTTGACTGTCTGGGAACACGATTGATCTCTAGGGTACAATATTCGAACTTGGGTCCATGATATTACTACATAGGGTACACTTGCCTTTTTGCATACACATTTTACACATCAAGCAACCCACAAAGTTTGGTTTTCTTTTAGTTTGTTTATTTTGTTTTTGTAGTTAACCTACCTTTAACATTTGCATTATTTGAGGTAAGGGTGCAGGAGGAAAAATTGTCGCAACAAATTGACAACTCATTGCAACGATTCAACCTCCTTTGCTTGATGTGTTGAGATTTCACACATTCGCCATGGCAAAGAGGGATCTCGCCTTGGTGAATGGATCTCTTAGTCTCAAGGTAGGCATTGTAAGTCATTTTACCTTAGCGGAGAGGGATCGCCGAAATTGACTCACAAAGGCAAGGCTCTCTTTGCCTGTAAGCTCACTTTGGTAGGGAGGAAGTTTTGCCACCGCGAGAGCATTGTGATGACAAAAATTTATAAAAAAAATATATAAAAATATAAAAATACCAATAAACATAAATATAAATATGTAGATTTTAAATAATTGGTATTGGAGCTAAGTATTTCTACTTATTTTCGCCACAACGAACTAACTACACACCATAGCTAAAGTGGTATGAAATCTATTTGGCCAATTGTGTTAAGTCTGGACAGTTCACTGTTACCACTGGACAATCCATCGTTGCCCATCATTTTGATGATTGTAAAGATATAATTATTGATAGACTAGTGAGTTATCTTTAAGTGAACATGACTGACTACATATGAGCACACTTGTTATTAATTCTTACCATACTACTCTTATTAGTGCACGTCCATTCATACGTGAAAGTATTTTATTAAAGTAATATCCAGCGTTCTTTGCGTTATTATGAACTAGCATATGCTCATTGTGAAAACTAGTGTCTATACACTGTGTTGTTTTATTCGCGTCCATTGGACTTATTCACTTACACAAGTTATTTTTATACTAAGTATAAGTGACATCTAACATTGTACTGAAATCCATGTTAACTAGAAAGGGAAGTGCACGAACTCAACTTTACATATTTGATTTTTGCCTCTCTTATTTTGAAAAGCTACCATTCGAAATTCAAGTATGAAAGGACAAAATAGAAGGGAATAAAAAGATTGAAGAGAATATTCCTCAAGGGCCATTTTTGCTAAGAAGAAGAAGCACATGCTGCTATTTGTACTTTATTCCTTCTCTCTCCAACCAGAGCACTTCATATTGCATTGCCTCCAGTTGTGAGACAACAATCATACCACGACAAGTGCAAATCCCATAACAGATCTCTTCCTAGAAGTCTATAAAAGGTGACTACCAGCTCTGCAACAAGAGAACAAAAATATCAAGAGAAAAACGAGTAAGAGAAATTTGAAGCAAAATATGTCAAGTCATTGGACGATACAAAACAATGCAAAATTAATTCTTCCTTTGCTTAGCAAAGTTATTCATTGTATTAGAGCTTAAGCGTTTATCTACTCATTAAGTGATTTGAATCTATGTATTCATTCAAACATTGTTTACTTGTGAAAACCTAGAGTGGCTTAGTATTAAACAATTCTTGGGTGTTTGGAAACTATCAAAAGAAAAAATAAGTTCACAAAGAATCCCAAATAGAGAAACAAAAATAGAAAAACAAAAGGAGAGAAACCAAATGTCAAAGCTAAACAACTCTGATGCCTAAGAGCTTTAGGTTCGCAAATGGTGGCAAGGGCTTTCCAAATGGCACCAACTAAAATTGGTGGAGAGGGCGAGTATGATGGCGAGGACGATGGCACTGATGGCAATGGCGAGGGCACACAACCATAGTTTTTGGTCCAAAAACTAATTTTCTCCCAAATAAAGTCAACTTCTAAAAATGCTTTGTTTTTCAAATTTTGAACTAAATAACATACTTTCACACATAGTCAGGCTTAGCCAATTTTTTTGGATACTTCATAGGCTCATGCCATGCTACTGTTAAAACAATTCCTCAAACTAAAATCTACAAAATTAAAGTTCAAAACTAAACTAAATAGAACCCACTTTTCTGGATACAAATTAAAAATTAAATAGTTGCAATGATCAAAATGACTTGGAATTATTTTTAAAGATTCCAGAGGGCCTGATAACTTTAGGACATGTCCTACTTCTAAAAAATACAGCCCCAAAAATAAATGAAAATTCGAAATCACTCTTAGCCCAAAAATACAAATCATGTAATTTCACACTTTCATCAACATGGAATCAATTTAACGACTTAATGATTTTCCCTAACACCTACATACACATCCCAATTTTATCCCCAATACAACATAATTCTTGAAAAAAACATATAGAAACCCTTCATACCTTGGGTCAATAAAAGAAATGAAGAGAAAAGCCCCAAAAGTTAGAAAAAAATCATCTTGCAACCACCTCTCATGGCCTTCTCTCACTAGATAACTCACAAAACCCTCTCCTTCTCTCTCTAGATGGTGGGGCTGTGGAGAGCTTATATAGGGGGTCTCCCCAACCCTAAGGACCAAGTAGCAATTTTCTAAAATGTGATAGTTGCTATCGATTTTTAGTTATTTGCAAAATGACCCCTCCTTGTTTTTGACCCAAAATGCCAATATTAATCTTTCAAGTGCCACATTATTCTACTCTAATTAAATTAGCCTTTAACAAATCACTATTTAATTAATTTCTAGGCAATCTTCTAACTTAGACAAATAAATGAAGAAATATGCATATTAAGCACTTCAATTTATTTTTAATCACTATAAACTCATGTATGTATCACCATCTAAGTAAATGCACAAGCAAAATAATTAAATGCCATCACTCCATAAATAAATCACACATACAACAAACTAATTAAACAATATGGAACATTATTTTCATCCTTATATATTTTCGTTAGACATATATATTATTTCCAAAACTTAAGTCAATGTGATTATACCATAATAAAACTTCCCACCACAATTTTCAATGTTTCTACTTAGTCCTTTAAAACAAATACATCAAATAAGTCATAATCAAATCACATAAACAAACGAAAACAATTATCTCACTACTTAAAATGCTATAACACTAACTATAACTCAAACGTTTTCTATTTCTATTGTAAACTTTCCAAGGTACGAAAATTGGCATGTCACTGAGTCCTTACTCTATTAGTTTATTTTCGCTGCAACAAAACTTCTCCAAGGCATAAAAAAATAATGTAAATTTAACTCTATTAAAAGAGTTGGTAACATATTTGTATAAGACTTTTGGTTCATTCGATAAATTTAGAAATAGAATCTCACTTTTTCTCTCTTCTATCCCTTTTCTCTCATCCTCCATTGTTGTTCTTAGAGGTTCTATTCGAATCCTTCATGATCAAAATGAGCTAAATTTCACAGTTGTTGGGTGGTTGAAGTCAAATTCAAGTATTTAAGCTCTGTTTTTTATATCAAATCTCGTAGTTAATGTGATCCTATTTTATTTTTGTGCTTAGATGCATGTTAGGAGTGATCAACCTAGATTTTAGGGATTTGGATTGTGTGGAAACAAGTTCAAATCCTAGATTTGAATTGAAATTGTGCAAGGCTTTGATGTTAGGAATGGATCAAACACTTGCATTTGCAGAGATTCATTGATCTTATTATGAGTTTCTAGGTTTGAGTCACCTAAGGAATTAAGGATTTGACTTGGAACTTGTACTTACCAAAACCCAGAGTTAAGACATGTCAAGGTGGACGTGGCCAAAGTGGGCTCTTGGACTTTGCACATCGGCTTTGAGAATGGCCTTTGTTAAGAGGACAAGAGGGGGGAACCTACAAAACAAAGGACTCCGATGCTCAAGTAAGTATATGAGTTAGGAGAATAAGAGAGAGAAAGTATAATAGTGTATGCACATGTGTGCTTGCTCATGTGCTAGTGTGTCTGGGATGTGTTGAGGGTTCGACGAAACCTAGTATTTATAGGAGTGGAATGGAGCTGCGGGTCCTTGTTTGTAGGGGTTGTTATAGCCTTTGTAGATAATTATCGGCTTGTAGATAATAGCTGGTAGCTTATAGATAATGTTAGAGATAATACGTAGCTTAAAGATAAAAGCTAGTAGATAATTGTACCTTATAGATAATGGGTGGTCTTGTAGATAATTGAATACATGCCAAGAGATAAACAGGTAACAATATATTCAAATATTAAGAGGTTAGAGATAACTTGTTGGTTGGGGAGCTCAACTGCTAAGGGTCGGACGTCTGTGCTCTTGTGTTAGGGCTAACATTGAGGGTTCACACGTGTCTCGGAGTGCCACATAGGATGCCACATGTATTTTATAGACCTTGGACATTACATAAGCCCCCCAAGCTCTGAGTCGGCTTACAGGCGAAAGAGGTTGTCTAGTGTTGAAGATTGACTAATGTCCGAGGTGGTAGCCTTGACAAGTAGGGGGTGATGAGTTTGTCAGGCGCTCGAGTATGGACAAGCATTGCCCAATGTTGAGAGTGGTAACCTCAACAAGTGTGAGAATTCCAGGTCTGTCAAGCTTGTCAAGCCCCCGAGCCTAAACAAGTGTTGTCT
This sequence comes from Glycine max, assembly GCF_000004515.6. NCBI lineage: Eukaryota > Viridiplantae > Streptophyta > Magnoliopsida > Fabales > Fabaceae > Glycine > Glycine max. Next base: position 34,267,686 of record NC_038244.2, read on the forward strand.
GGGTTGCTTCTGTCAAGTTGTCTGGGGAGGACATGCTTTTGATTTTGTAGGCTAGGTCTGACGTGTCAGGCAAGGGAAGACTCTAGATTTGACAACTCTACCCTTTTCTGACCATTGGAGGATGCATTGAAGATAAACATTACATTTTGTCTGTTGTCGCAGGCGTGTGTGGCACATGTGCAGTACTCTTGCATACGTGTCACTCGTGGAGTGGACACATACTGGAGTCATTGTTAACTCATTGGCAAGTGCACTAATTTGTCTCAAGTAGTAAAGTACTCGGAAGTCAAAGTATCGAATCCACATGGACTTTGTTTGTACTTGTGTTGGTGTATATCCCAATTTTTGAGCAAGAGAAGGGTAGAAGAATTGAAGAATTGTAAATGTAAATTTTGGAGAAAGTCAAGAATAAGAAAGATAAGGAATTAAAAATAGAAGATCAAGAGAGCTAGAAGATAAGATAAAGATTTAAAGTAAAAGATGATAAAGACAGAAGATAGCGACGATGATAATGTGTTTGGATGCTTAAGGGTAAATTCAAAATTTAAAATATGTTGGGGCCTAGCATGCCTAACTACCCTTGATGCAATGTTAAGGTGTTTCTTGTTAGTCGTCATTTACGACTAACTTTTGTATTGAAAAGCTTTATGAAAATCATGTCTTTTCCTCAATTTAGGGTTCTTTTTGTAGGTTTGTTCATATTTTTAGGTTTAGTTTGATTTTTATGCAGTAGATTTGCCTTCAATGTGAATTAATGAGTTTTCAACTTCAGTTTCAGGTGAAAAGATGAAGAAATAGAAGGTTGTTGCAGCTGGTGTCTCGCTAAGCGAGGCATATGCACTTAGCGAGTAACATCAGCTAAGTGAGACATCAGCTCGCTTAGCGAATCAAGGGAATCTGGAAGAGAATTTGCCACGCATGCATGCGCCCAGGGCGCCATCAGCTCGCCCAGCGAGTCGTTTGTCTCTTTTGACGCTTAGTGCACCTGACACGCTAAGCCAAAATTCACTTACTTGCGCGTAGCACGAAAATGGCACTAAGCAAGCCTTCGAGGACAGAAAGCCCTTAAAAGCTGAAGTTGGCGAAAAAGGAGGGAGCTTTGGCAGAAAACACATAGAATTACTACGTGAGAGACACAATAGGGCAAGGGAGCACCAAAAACCTCAGCTTTCAAGAGGATTCTAGGTTTCAGAGTAATTTTTAGGTTCCTAGAGTTGGAGGAGACATCCTCACTACTGTGTAATCTAAATTTTGCTTCCAAAACCTCCTATTGTAACTGAAAGGTGATAACTTGCCATGGAAGGCTAAATCTTTTGTTGGGAATTTCTATTGAACCTTGATGTAAATATTTTTTACTATCTATTTAATGTTGTTTTGATGTGTTCATTGCTTCTATTTGCACTTAATTCTTGCATGTTTTTAGTCTGATCATCCATTTGTGTGTAAAGTTAGGATTTTTAGCATTGGAAAATGCTTTGAATCCTTAGAACTGGATAGAGCAGGGCTAGATAACTGTATTGTCTGGATAGGAGTGCAGGGACTCTAGTTTTTAATATGTTGTAATTGTAATGTTGTTCAGTTAGGCTAAGTTCGACGAGGGATCCGAGAACGAAGTTTAATTAGAATTAGCCCATTCATGCGAGACATTGGTGTTTGGGATAATTGTCCTCAGCATAGAACACAAAAACAACATTAGATAGAAAAAAACCCTTAATTGCATTAGGTCACTCAATAGAAAGGCCCACCAGGTTTAAGCCTTTCAATGAAGAACTATTGACCCTTGTAAAGAGGGTGGACAAGGCCATCTTGGAGCAATTTTTGGCCTCATTGGAAGCACAAGCCATTCTGTCTCTTTTCTCGGCGAGCGATCCCCTCGTTGCCTTAAACGGTAAATGTTTTTCCTTGTCTTGCTTTCTAATGTATGTATTGCATTAAGGCTTGAACTAACACTTGCTTGTTGTTGTTGCTCGTTTTGTAGGTATTATGGGTGACTTCGTCTGGAGGCCAATCGTGAAGCAAGTTGGACCTACTGGTAGTGTTGTGCCATCGTCTGCTACTGTTCTTGTCATTAGAGAAGGGGGTTAACCTGCTACTGAGGATGGCCTTGTTGCTGCTAAGATTGTTCCCAGTGCCCCTTCCTCTGTATTGGTTAAGAGGAAGCAGGATGATGGTGTTGGGCTATTGGGCTGCAAGAAGTTGAGGGCCCTTTCGAGCCTTTGTGCCCTGAGGCAGGCTACAGGGTTGACGCTCGATTCTGGTCGCCCTTCAAGTGTCCAAGATGTGCCTCTAACTCCCCTGTCGTCGAGGCTCTTGTTGCTGATGATGTTGTTGTTGTTGTTAATCTTGTTCCTTCACTTCCTCTTACTGTGCTTGTTTAGGAGGCCATTTCTGTTGTTGCTGAAGTGATTGCAGCAACTGCTTTGGCTAGTTCTGATGTGGCGCTCTCGTCCATTGTCGTTGCACTTTTACTGAGTGTCGGTGTGGCGACCACCAATGCCCCTATGACGCCTCCTCCTTCCTCTTCGGCTCCAATGGTCCCTCCCTCCACTGTATTAGCTTCGACTTCCACCTCATATCACCCCCATGCTTCCCTGGATCACATCTACATTTCCAATGATGTTGATTCCTTGTAGGGAATAGGGTACAAACCTGAACAGAAGACCTCAGTTGGCTTTGTATCAGCCTTTGATAAAAATCTTATCAAGTCAAATAGGTTCCAGCACGTTAAGGATTCTGCCAAGGTTTTCCTTCAGCAAAGTTTGACAATTCTTGAAGAAAATAGGCAGCGACACCAAGAAGCGCTGAACAAAGTGGCGTCCTTGGAGGCTGAAGCTGCCAAATAGAGGGAGGTTGCTCGCACTATGTGGAGAATGGAGCGCCTTAAGGTAGTTAGTGCCATTGTTGCTCCAATTGAGGCTGTGAGGTCGAATCACCAACCGTCTTCTAAAGTTGGCAATGTGTTGGCCAAGTTGCTACACACCAGGTTGAGCAGTGATGAATTGCTCAAACGCTATAATGTCATGCGGGAAGAGAAAAAGAAGTTGGTTGGTAGGCTGGAGGATGTTGCAGCGGAGAAGGATGAGCTTGCCAAGAAGGTGGTGGATCTCGAGGCCTGGATGAAGGAGTCAGAGTCCATGCTAGAGGAGTTTGAGCTGCAGGCTGCTAGAGAGAGGGGGGCTAGCAAGAAGCTTAAGGAGGAACTGCTTATTTTCAAGAAAGAGGTCATGAAGCAGCATGAAAAGGGCTTCAATAAGGCTGTCAAGCAGGTCGGGTTCTTCACCAAGGACCTTGAATTGGGTCTCTTTGACCCTTTCAAGGATGTGAAGGACAGTGTTCAGCTTGGCAAAGATGATATTGTCGTTGAAGAGGAGGAGTAAGGCGATGGTGCCACTATTTAGGTTGCCTTTTGTTTATTTTCTTCTTTTCTTCATTGTTGGAATTTGGCCGCATGGGCCTTGTAATTATGACAATTTTCTTCAATGCATAAGCTTTCCTTCGATGACGAATTTTGCACTGTTTATGTATGTCTTGTATGTTTGCCTTTGTTTATGCAACATTTCGTACTTGTGGTAGTATGAATAGGTCATTGTGATGATAAGTGTTGAATCTTTTGTGGAAGCAAAGCTTTCCAAGTTTATTTTGATGATGCCAAAGACTCAAGTCAAGAATTATGAGTCAAGCAAGTTTCAAAGAATCAAAGAGTTGTTCAATCAAGAATCAAGATTCAAGAAAAGAATCAAGAGAAGACTCAAGATATGCAAGAACCATTAAGATAAGTATTAAAAGAGTTTTTCAAAATATTGAATAGCACAATTTTGTTCAAGAGAATTTTTTCAAAAAGAAAAATATTTTACCAAAGAGTTTCACTCTCTGGTAATCAATTACCAGAAGGCAGTAATCGATTACCAGTAGCCAACTTTCTTTTCAAACTGATTTACAAAGCTGTAATTGATTACCATAATCATGTAATCGATTGCCAATGTTTTAAAATGTTAGATTTCAAATTTCAAGAGTCACAACTTGTGATAAAACATTTTCAAATCATTTCAAACTTGTGAAATCGATTACACAATACTTGTAATCGATTACCAGTGTTTCTAAACATTTTTTATGTTTAAATTTAAACATGAAGAGTCACATCTGTTGATGTGAAATCGATTACACTATTATGGTAATCGATTACCAGTGACTTATTTTGAAAAATAAATTACCAAAAGTCACAATTCTTAAAGTGACTTGTTTCTGAAGATTTTTTCAAAAGTCACAACCTTTAAGTGACTAGTTTTCAAAAAAAGAGTCACAACTTTTAAAGTGACTAGTTTTCAAAAGAGTCAACTTTTAAAAAGTGACTAGTTTTGAAGAAATTGCCAAGAGTCACAACTTTTAACTTGTTTTTTCAAGAGCCATCAAATGGCTATAAATATGTGACCATTGCACGAATTTCAAAGAATGCATAACAGATTTGTTTCATTCATTCATTCATCTTCTAAGAGTTTTTGTTCAATACTTTCTTTGTAAAGAAAAGTTCATTGGCCAAAAACTTGTACTATTCTTCTTCTTCTTTCCTTTTCCTCTTGCCAAAAGATTCAAAGGACTAACCGCCTGAGAATTCTTTTGTTTCTTCCTTCTCCCTCTTGCCAAAAGATTCAAAGGACTAACCACCTGAGAATTCTTTTGATTCTTCCTCTTCTCTTTAAACAAAAGATTTAAAAGGACTAACCGCTTGAGATATCTTTTGTTTCCCCTTACAAAGATTCAAGGGACTAACCGTCTAAGAATTCTTTGTCTTAACACATTGGAGGGTACATCCTTTGTGGTACAAGTAGAGCGTACATCTACTTGGGTTGTAATACTGAGAACAAGAGAGGGTACATCTCTTGTGGATCAGTTCAAGTGGAGTGTACATCCACTTGGTTGTTCAAAGAGAACAAGGGAGGGTACATCCCTTGTGGATCTTTGCTTGTAAAGGATTTTACATGGTTATTGAAAATCTCAAGAACCGGTGGTTGCTTGGGGACTGGATGTAGGCACAGGTTGTTGCTGAACCAGTATAAATCATGTGTTTGTCTTCTTCTTCCCTACACTCTTTATCTTTCCACTGTGCACTTTTTATTTTCGCTTTACTTTTGTCTAAGTTATTGTTTCTATTCTTTACTTTCTCATAACTTAGTAGTAAAGCCTAATTGAATCTAGTAACATTAAGAAGGATAAATTTTTAATTAGTCAAGACACATTAATAATTAATTTAACCCCCCCCCCCCTTCTTAATTATTCCAAGGCCACTTGATCCAACATCTTTGACGACATAGGAAGCAAGACCTTGTCAAAGTAGAGGTAGGACCTTGGTGGTCTTGTAAAAAGTGGATTACATGAAATCATATTAGGTTTGATTTCAACCTGGTTAAAGGTCTTGTCACCCATCTGGTGGGGATTCCTTATGCTTTACAGAGCTTCTCCCCTGATGCTTGTAAGGAGTATATTTGACTTGCCCTTGGTTGAAGGTCTTGCCAACCAGTCTTAGGGTAGGTCGCTTGACCTACGGAGTTTCTCCTCTGAGGGTTATGAGGAGTAATTACGAGTTACACCTGATTGAAGGTCTTGTCACTCAATCTGATAATGGGTCATTTTGACCTGCAAAGCTTCTCCTCTGGTGGTTATGAGGAGTAAGTATGACATCCACCTGATTGAAGGTCTTGCCAAATAGTTTGGTGGTAGTTCGTTTTGTTGAACTTTGACCTTTGACGATGGTCGTCGTAGTTGCTATGAGTGAGCGGACTAAGGGGATACCTTGGGTTTTGTAGGAATGCATACCAAGGGTGGACCTTGGATCATATAAGGGTGTGTACCAAGGGCAGACCTTGGGTTTTGGTACCAAGGCTGAACCTTGGGTTTTTGTTGTCCTTGTAGACTTGTATTCATGCACAAGTAAAAGTTAGGAATGAAAAAGATTGTCAAGGGTAGACCTTGTGTACCTTGAGTTCCTATGGAGATTGAACTTAGCAATAGAAGGGCTCACCAAGGGTGAACCTTGGGTTTAATGAGCCTTGAACCGAGGACATGTTTGTCCCAAGTTTTGACAAGCTTGTAGGGCTTCGTTGGGGCTTACCAAGGATGAACCTTAGGTTTTACGAGCCATGTAAGTGCAGCGCATGTGTCATGCTCTTGCATACATGCCCTTTGGGGAGTGGCGTGTATTGGCATCATAGTGTTGTGCTTTTGCATACGTGTTACTCGTGTAGTGGTACAAACTAGAAACATGGTGTTCTTTCATACATGACACTTATAAAGTGGCACGTATTGGAGACATGGTGCTCTTGCGTACATGACACTTATGAAGTGGCACGTACTAGAGACTTGGTGTTATGCTCTTGCATACGTGACACTCTTAAGGTGGCACGTATTGGCGGTGTAATGTCGAGCTCTTGCAAATGTGCCACTCATTGTAGGTGGCACATACTGGAGACGTGGTGTCGTGCTCGTGCATACGTGTCACTCGTTGTGGGTGGCACATATTGGAGACTTAGTGGCCTTCCTAGTTGGGACCAAGCTTTCCCGCTCGGGGATCCTTTTTGGCTTCACCTCGGACTTGCCGTACGAGGTCACCAGGTTGAAAAGCCTGTGGTTTAACCTTTGGATTGAATTTCCTCACTGCTTAGAGTTTGGTGGCTTTTTCCTTGATCCTGGCCATATCTTGGACTTCGTCTATTGTTTCGAGTTCTACCCTCATATTTTCTTCATTTTGTTGTTGCTGGAACAATAATCTCCATGTCTATGGTTCCCCGACTTCAACGAGGATCATGGTGTTTGTGCCATATGTGAGTCGGTAAGGAATCTTGTTGGTTGTTGTCTGGGGTGAATAGGGGTAAGGCATAGTATAATGGGGAGCTCCTCTTTCCATAAACTCTTAGACTTGTTGAGTCTAGTACGCTAGGCCCTGAGGATGACTCTGTTAGCTTCCTTTGCTTGACTGTTGGTTTGAGGATGTTTGACAGAGGTGACTAAGTGCTTCATGCCTAGCCTTGTCAGGAAGTCTTCATAAGTCTGAGCTTTGAATTGAGTGTCATTGTCAGTGACAATGGTATATAGGAGGCTGTACTTGCATATGAGGTGTTTCTAGGTGAACTTCTCCACCTCACTGGCCGTAATTTCCCACAATGGTCTTGCTTCTGTCTATTTGGTGAAGTAGTCGATGGCGACTTGTAAGTATTTGACTGCTTCTAAGGCCTTTGGCAGTGGTCTCAGTATGTATATTCCCCACATGGCAAAGGGCCAAGGGGAGCTCAAACTATGGAGATTGTCAGGAAGGATGCATGGAATGTCTGCAAACTCTTGGCATCGTTTGGATCTCTTTGTGAAGTCAAGGGCTTCTGTCTTGAGTGTTGGCCAATAGTAGCCAGCACGCACCACCTTTGTTGCAAGGGAGCGTCCTCCTGTATGGAAACTGCAAATTCCTTCATGGAGTTCTCTCATGACAAAATCTGCCCATGGGCTATTTGGGCATTTGAGTAGGGGTATCATCAACCCTCTTTTGAATAGCTCGCTACTGAGGATGACATAGTAGTTGGCCTTCTGTTTCAGGCATTAGGCTTCATTCTTGTTTGATGGAAACACCCCCCGGATTAGAAAATTCCTATAGGGGGTCATCCAGTATGGTTCCTCCTCTTCAACGGCCATAACTTCTTTAGTGTCTATGGTGGGAGTTTGGAGTGTCTCCTGGATGATAGTCTTGAAGTGCCTGGTCTTTTTAGTGCTGGTTAGCTTGAAGAGTAGGTCTGCTCTGGTGTTGCTCTCCCTAGGTATGTAGTACATTTTGAAACATTCGAAATTATACATATGAGTTTTGGCAATATGGCAGTACTTGAGAAGCATTGTCTCCTAGGTCTAGTATATGTTGGCAACATGTCCCTGGATGATGAATGGGTGTCAACGAGTAGTCCGTCCTATTGGATGGTGCATGTGGGAGAGCCTTAAGTTATTTGGAGTGTTGATTGTGCGTCAAGGGTGTGATTCCCCTTGGGTGCGCTCAGGCAATGTGTGCGCAAAATGTTCGTCGCCTTGGGGACATCTGACATGAGCCTCTAGCTAATTGTGGTTAGCCTTTATCTTCCTCAACTCCTTCTCATGGCATTGCTCCATCTCCACAGTGCAATTTTGGAGTTGCTAAAGAGTATTTGTGTTTGTCATAGCTACTGGTGGGAGGTTGGAGCCTTCGAAAGGGATCTCGCGTCTGAGGCCAGACTGAGTGCTAACCATGGGTGAACAAGAGAGAGTTGATGAGAGATCACAGACGCCAAATGTACTTACCAAAATCCAAAGCTAAGACACATCAGGGTGGACATGGCCAAAGTGGATTCCTGGACTTCACACTTTGGCTTTATAGGAGTAGAATGGAGTTGTTGGTCCTTATTTGTAGGGGTTGTTATAGCCTTTGCAGATAATTATCAGCTTGTAGATAATAGCCAGTAACTTATATATAATGTTAGAGATAATGCGCAGCTTAAAGATAACAGCTAGTAGATAATTGTACCTTATAGATAATGGGTGACCTGGTAGATAACTGAACACCTGCCAAGAGATAACCTGTTGGTTGGAGAGCCCAGTTGCTAAGGGTTGGACGTCCGTGCTTCTATGCAAGGGCTGACATGAAAGGTTGACATGTGTCTCGTAGTGCCACATAGGATGTCACGTGTGTTTTGTGGATCCTGGACAGTAAAAAACTCAAGGATTAATTGCTAAGGAATTAGGATTAGTCATTGTAGGTTTGATCTTGGTTGCATTGAACTATGAGATTGATTATGAATGAGTTTCATATGAAGAATTCTATGGATTTCATCTCAACAAGATTTTGATCTGTTTGATCCATTTTTCTCTCCAAAAATTGTGTTTTAAAAAATCAAAATCAGTTTGGTTTCACCATATGAATTGATGCCTCACTACAACAAAACATTTCTTTTCTAAAAACTAAAACTCCCCACATTCGCTACAACAAATTGACAACTTGCTGCAATGAATAAGTGTGAAATTTTGTTGATTCCTTTATGTTGCACATAGTCTATGTGGATATAATAACTCTTTATACTTACTATTTCTTCTCTACAAACTAGACTAGGTTCACTTTCCTATTATGTTTGAAACACGACAAGAGAAAGTCAAGATGAACTACAAGGTGTGGAATAGGAAGGTGACAATATGAGGGATATGAAATGGAAGTAAGGGAGTATGGTGATGACTATGCTAATAATTTACATGCAGCACGAGACTTAATTTAAAATTTAAAAGTGCTTATAGGAACCAAAATAACAATACATAGTTAAGTAGAGGGCTAAAATGTTAATAAGTGGTTAAGTTCAAAGACTAAAATAACAATACATAGTTACATTCAAGAACTAAAATGTTAGTAAGTGGTTAAGTTCAAAAACTAAAATGACAACATGTTGTTCAATTAAGAAACTAAATTGAAATAAATTAACTTTTAGACATGTGACAACTATGTGAAAATTGTCACTTGTCATGTCTTCACCTAGGCGCGACACGTTAAGGATAACAAATGAGAGTTAACAGTAGGACTGATCTGTCTCACTTTTTGCACATTCAAGAATTAAATTTAAATTTTTTTCATCTTTCTAGAGGGACCTATTTGCCAACCCTCAAAGTTTGAAGGACTAATATGAGTATTTATCCAAAAATAAATTTCATAAAAAATGAAGGACTAAAAACATAGTTTACCCCTACAATTTGACATGTGACTATCCCATCATATAAGTAGGGGTTGTCATATCATCACTTAATGGTGATGCTTACTAGCACAAACTAAAAACATAAATTGACAAAAGTACAAGGACTAAAATGGATCAAAATATTCTTTAGGGACTAAACACAAAAATCACAAAAAATTGAGGGACCAAAACATATTTTTCCTATTTATCCATATCTAACAATTTCCTTATCAATGACTTCTAAACAAAATAATAATTTAACACTATTGAATTTTATTCAAATAAATTATTTTCATCTTTTAAAAATATTATTGTACAATAATATTGAAGTTTATAAATATTTTATTTTTTTTTATATAATAAGTTAATTATCTATAAATTAAATGTTAAATTATATTTTATTAATTAAATAATTTTTTTATATGTAATATGGTAATAAGAAGAAAAAAGTGAAAAGAAAGAGAGAGATAAAAGGTATGGAAGGAAAAAAATTCTTCCAAATAATATATGACAGTGTATGTTTGGAACTACAAAAGTAATTTTAATAGTAATTGTATTATCTATGTCAAGAAAGTCTAACTATATTTATTGAATAAAGATGTATAAATTGTTATAAATTTCATGACATTTTATCTTTCATTTCTACGAATTAAAAAAAAATTACAATTCATGCATGAAAAGCGTGGCCAAAGAAAAAAACAACCAGTGGTAGTGTTACACGACATAGATATTCTAAATTCATGAATAATTTTATTTATATAGTTTGGTGTCAAATTTCCAAAACTTCCCGTTTGGTGAAATTTACTAACCTTTTAGTCTAGAAGTTGAGAAAAATAGGGTAAGTCTTATCCATGCATCCATTAATAAACAATGCGTAAAAATCGAAGCTCATGCATAGCATGGTCATTTTTCATTCAATAAGTGATTGAGAAATTGACAAGAGCTATAACTAATTGATGGATCCAAGGACACATTAATTCATATCACATGCATGCAGAACTGCATTGTCCATGGCAATACAAAGTAGCTCTGCTCAAGAAAAAGCATGTCTGTCGTACAAGAGGTACAATAATACATCTTTTTATCGTTGATGAAAGAATACTAATTTCATATATTAAGAAAATGAACACAGATGTCCACTCAATATATGTAAATAATTAGCAATTAAGCCCGTCTGATTGTCAATAATCTCATAACACTATTACCTTTGGCATATCCATTTATATATATAATAACTTTTACTTTTACCCCATAAAGAATAAGTCTTGTGCCAGTATGACTATTTTTAAAATAAATGTAAAAAATTATAAGACATAAATGAGAGGATAAATTAAAGTAAATAGCTAAATATTTGTTCCAGAAATTATGATACGCTAATAAATTGATTTCTAAAAGATGAAACAAAATTGAATGATTAATTTGACAATAAATTATATTCTTAAGGACCAATTTAACATTAAGTTGCATAATTTACTGATGAATTTGTCATTAAATTATTTGTAAGATTAATTTATCATACTTTTTTACAAATTTAGAGATTAAATTTAAATTTTTATCATTCAGAGACTAATTTTTAGAAACAAATTTGACTATTTATCTATAAATAATATTAATTTTATTATATTACCTTTCTAATTTTTTTTATAGTACCGACAATCAAAAAATGATACAATATTTTTTTGTACAATACTAAAATGTATGGAGAGCAATTATAATTTGTAAAAACAGATATTTTGGATTTTTTTTATGTATGATATGATATTATGTATTTTATAAAAATTTATAATAATTTTCTTCTAATAAAATATTGTAAATGATTTATTTGCTCCATTAAATTAAGATTTTTTATGGATCCAGTACGACTACTAATTAACCATTTGTTGAACAAAGTTAATCGCATTTATACACATAGTTACACGTGAGATGTTTAATAGCATTATGACATTATTATTCAGTTATAAAACAAATTAATGATATTTATACATATAATTAAGCAAGACGTGTGGTCAATCACTTATAGAATAAATTAAATTAATCACAACGATAATTTTATACGTACAATCATATTCATTTATCATTAATCACTTATAAAATAAAATAAATCATTTTTTACACAAATTAAACCAAATATCTAAGTATACATTAGGTGTACAAAACTCAATGGTACCATAAATTTTTTCCTTTAAGAAAAGGAAGATGTTTGACAAATATATGCTAAATGAAAAAAAAATATATAAATATGATAAAGTTTTGATGTAATAGAAAGAGAAAAATAAGAAATTAGAGGTATAATGATAAGGTGTTTAAAATAAATAGTATTTTTTTTAATGTTAAGCTTAAGTGGTTAATGTGTTGAAATATTGAATCATTTCATAACAAAATTTTGAATTAATGAAAGTTTTTTTTCCTCATAAACATTAAGAATAATAATAATAATAAAAACGTACAAAAGTTTGCTGGTTTAACAGTACTTATATGTTACCGTGCTTGCCAAGAAAAAAGCGAAAACACAAGCAATCCTCAGGATCGAATCCCTTTCTCTCGATCCACACAATGCCAACGGAAGCTGAATCTAGTGTTACGCCCAAATACCTGCAAGAGAATGAACTGAGCCAAGAGTGTAAGGAAGTGATATCCACCTTACCCATGGAAAGAGGTTGGGTTGCAAGCCATCTGCACCAATACCAAGGCTTCTGGCACACCACCAGGCAGCTTCAAGGGGTTCTATCTTGTCAAAAGCATTTTAAGGCCCTTGACACAGATGTCCTCATTGTAAGCACTCCCAAATCAGGCACCACTTGGCTCAAAGCTTGGACATTTTCCTTGCTTCACAGAAACCAACATGATCCAAATACCCAAAACCAAAACCATCCTTTGCTATTCAACAACCCCCATTTTCTTGTTCCATTCTTGGAACTAGACCTCTACATTGATGACAACACTCTTCCCGACCTTACTTCATTGATCACCTCTCCAAGGCTCTTCTCCACACATCTCCCTTATGTGTCACTTCCAAAATCTGTGCAAGAATCAGCTTGCAAGATCATTTATCTCTGTAGAGACCCCAAAGATGCTTTCATTTCACTATGGCATTTCACAAACATGCTTAGGCCCAAGAGCCGAGGGATGAACTCACTCCAAGAGGCATTTGACAAGTTTTGCAGAGGAGTGAGTCTCTATGGGCCCTTCTGGGCCCATGTGTTGGACTATTGGCAGAAGAGCCTGTCAGAGCCCAACAAGATCATGTTTATGAGGTTTGAAGAAATGAAAATGAAGCCCAGGCTTGTTTTGCAAGAGCTTGCTACTTTTGTGGGTTGCCCGTTTTCCAAAGAAGAGGAGGAAGCTGGTGTGGTGGATCATATTTTGAAGCTGTGTAGCTTTGATAACTTGAGCAACTTGCAAGTGAACAAGAATGGGAAACTCTCCTCTGGTGAAGAACACAAAGCTTTCTTCCGCTGTGGCCAAATTGGTGACTGCAAAAATCATCTCACTGCTGAGATGATCCAACAACTCAACACCATCACTCAAGAGAAACTAGCTGAACATGGACTGAGGTTTTAGATTATATCGTTATTATTTGCAATTTTTAATACTTGGTATTATGTCATGTGTGCAAAAAAATAAATAGAATTCCTTTTAAATCTAGCTTTTGAGGGGATGAAACAAAAGGGACGAGAGAAACTCACATTTTCCTCGCCAAAGCGTGCAATAATAATAACGCTATTATTGTGTTTGTGTTTGCAATTTGATGTATGGCTGAATCGTACGTAATGCACTAATGTTACTTACACTAATTATGTTGATAAGGTTTAGCAATATACTTTTTCTAACACTTTTTTTTATTGGTTAAAAATATTAAAAATTATGTGAATTTTGTATTTTCTACAAATTTTAGCAAATAATTAAGAGTGTGTCAAAGAAAGTGTTATTAGAATTTCTTATTAATATTTCTTCACAATACAAAAACATAGTTATTACTCCCTTTGTCTTAAATAAGTCTAATTCTAGATTATTTTACTAAATCAACAAAAATTAATAAATAAATGTAAAAGAGGAATGATTTTATAAAAATATTCTTAGTATTAATATTACATAGAAAAACTAATTAAAGTGATACTTATTGATGGTATTAGTGAAAAAATAATTAATATTAGACTAAAAAGCTAACATAACACTTCTTTTGAGATGATTTTTGTTTCAAATGTGACACTTATTTTAGACGAATGAAATATCATTTTTAATCTCAATTTTTCATTTCTCTTTACGCATATTCATTTTAATATCACATTAATTTAATTTGAGACATAATTATTAGCATTTTCAAGAGAGGGAATCATTAAATATGATTTGAGACCGACAAAATTTTGTCATTATCAATCAATTTTAAACAACAAAAAAGTGTAATAAAGATTATGTCAAATAATGTGTTATTAACATTTCTCTTTCAAGAGTTATTATATCATAAACACTTTCTAACCACCTTCACTAGAGAATATTGTCTTTATTTTCAACATTTTGTTTCTTCTGTTTTTTCATCCACAAGATTAAAATTTAAAACTTGTTTAAAGAATCCAATCTCAATTTAGCGTATCGTAACTTCACTAAATTTGATTATTAATGTTCTTAATCTCTGTTTGTTATGCACATTCACTTCAAGTTTATGCAATGCACATTTCCATTATAATATATATATATATATATATATATATATATATATATATATATATATATATATATATAGACACTCCTTGTAATTGCCAAGAATAATAGTTGTTAAAGAGTACGCTTAGGCTAAATGGGTGTAAGCGACCATGCTGAAAGCCAAGCCCAATCATTAGCGGAGATGTCATGGGCCAAACCCAAGAAAAGAAGTTGAGGCTAACATGTATAAAAGAGACATGAGTAGGATGAAGAAACCAACTTAATTAACTCCACTACACTACCGAGAGATGATCATTTTCATTCTCTCTGTTCCAAAGCTTATTCCCGCCAAAAATCACAATACCACAATTCTCTACCACTATTCTGGATGAGGATATTTTCAATAATATGATATTTCATTCGAATGGTAATATCTCTCATATATTATTGGAATTGAATGTATACCATCATTCCTTCCCAAAAGGTAACACTATTAGAAAATATATTTTCTACATCGGTTATTTATGACTTTCAACATCGGTTTTTGAACCAATGTTGAAAGTATCAACGTTGATAGTATTATCGTTAACATCGGTTTTTAAAAAACCGATGTTAACGTAAAATTACCAACATCGGTTATATAAATAACCGATGTTGCTAATATGAATTACACCAAAAAATGTATATTAATGTTGAAAGTTAACATTGGTTTTCTGTAAAAAAAAAAAAAACCGATGTTAACGAATGTGTTAATGTTGACAGTTAACATCAGTTTTTAAAAAAATTTTAACATCGGTTTTCTGTAAAAAAAACCGATGTTAACGAATGTGTTAATGTTGATAGTTAACATCGATTTTCTATAAAAAAAAACCGATGTTAACGAATGTGTTAATGTTGACAGTTAACATCGATTTTTTTAAAAAAAAACGATGTTAACGTTTTTGATATTAACATCGGTTTTTTGTAAAAAAACCGATGTTAACTGTCAAATTAACACATTCATTAACATTGATTTTTCCAAAAAACCGATGTTGTTTTCAGGAAATTTTTTTAAATGATGTCTCTGTTTTTACAAAAAAAAAATCAAAATTTAACCTGTAAATTTAAAATTAGACCACACAGCACACAACATATATCATTTGTATTCCGCTTTCAAATAAGTTTTAGCAAAAAACTAGCTATCAACAAAGGTTATTCAATGTTAAAATGAAACAAAAATTGTAAAAAATGTAATGCAAAGTATGTAAACTAATTAAGTAACCTAAAGTTACATAGTTGCCTAACATCCTATGTTTGATTTCTAACTTTTAGATAATATTGTGCCCACTGGATGCGAAGCGCCTTGAATCTCTCTGCTTCCAATGATCTAACTTCATTAAAATACTGCATGATCAAATAAAAAAATAAATTAACAATGTAAGAATGGAATCAGCTTTTTGAAATTATACACTATTTACTCCATGATATTAACATATAACACATAAGTCACCCTCCAAAAAGAATTGAATTCATGAAATAACTTCTGAATTTTAAAAGCTCAGAAGCCAAGTGTAACAAGTAAATTTCATTGAAGAAACCCAAGTAGGGATTTCTTCTTACATGTTATAGGCTCATCACTGCTGTTGGAAAATCATTCAAGTTGCCAGAGATTCAAAGTGGTTTCCAATAGTTAAATTTATCAACGAACCAACATATCCATTAAAATTAAAAATAAAAATAGCATGTGAAAAACTGAACGACAGCATGTCATGTAAATTCTTCTTATGTTGCGCCAAACATGTTAAGCTAGCACCATCAGCCCAAAACAAAATAAAGCAATCACCAAAAGCTATATAGACAAGATATCTTTAACAGCAAACAATCACTCATTCCTGACAATTTGATGCATCAAATTCTTTTGCAATTGAACTGCAACAACACGAAAATTTTCACACACATGAAGACAACCCCAAAATAATCCACTTGGGGCACTTGATGGGGAGAAAAGGTATTCAACCCAACACACACTACTAAATGTAAAACAAAAAGGCATAGAACAATTTTTCAACATTTTTTCAGTAAGCAGAAGCAGTTGGATTTGACATCAAATATAAATGTAGCTACCAAAGAAAACGAATAATAGGAACACAATCAATTTTTTGGAATAATACAACATCAAAGTTACCTGATTTTGCACTGCCTTTGCCATCCTCCAGAACTCCTTTTTCATGACAAATTTGTGAAGCAAAGCAGTAGGTTTTTTTTGCTTCTTTGTCTTGGTTGTTGCCAGCTACACAGACTGGTCTTTACCCGTAGGTTGAACAGTGACAGTTTTCTTGTTCGCCAAACCTATCATACCACCACAAACATAAAATGAGCTTTATTCACAATGTAAAAACCTGATTCAACGCTTCAGTTTTCGACGATTAATAAGACATTTGAAAATAACTTTGGCTCGGGTAAAGAGATAATTACCGGAGTACTTGAAAGTGTTGAGGTTATAGAGATTTTTGGGCTCTTTGCTGAACTGCACACTCTGAGTGCCCCTTCCGAACTCTTTCACCAAGAAAGAGTTGTTCTTCTTTAGGATCTCCCATATGAGTTGTCCCGGTCACCATCTTCTTGGGCTCTCTGCTGAACTGCACGCTCATCAATTTTTTGCATGCTCTGAGTATGATCGCCATCTTCTTCTCTTCACCGGAGACGCACCGCACATAAATCTTGATTGAGATGAATGCTGAATGAATGCAGAGGAATGATTTTGTTTATGACACAACAATATAAGAAATTATTGAGCAGTTAGAGTTACATAGTTAATTTACAAGCAATAACATCAGACAACAAGTTTAATTGGAATATCAAGTGAAAGGATAAATAACCATTAAAATAAAAATAATTGAAAAAATAAGCAACAGAGCATATAAAATAAAGGTAAGAAAAATAATAGAGAGCAAATAAACAAGATACCTACTAGCCATAATTATGGGATCTAAGGGAAGGATGAAGATTTTGTCGCAGGAGTGTGGTCTACACTTGTTGCAAGAGATAGAGCCATCTTCCTCGAAATTTGATCTCTTTTTCTTGGATTTAGTGTGCTTGTGGACAATGGGGGTTGGAGGGAGGGGGTTTGGGGTGCTTTTGGAGTGGCTTATTCTGTCTTGGCTACTCAACTCGTCAAATTCACACTCCTCTTGAATCTGCAGTATAAAATAACAATAATAATGATGTTAGAAATGATAGAAAGAAAGACATTATAATAAGAGAATGGAAGAAGGAACTCATGGGTGAATTGAGGGGAGTGGCGAGAAGGGAGAAGAGAAGAAGAAGCCATTTAGGGGGGATTTAGGAGATATGAAATGGGTAAAAGCAAAAAATATAACTTTCGCTTATAATATTAATGAGACAATTGTTAATCAATGTCTATCTTAAGAGTATTAATTAAGGAAGTAAAACAAAAAATATTTTTTTAATAAAATGGTTAAAAGCAAACTCTTTTATAGTTTTTAAATGTGTTTTCATATGAATTTTAATGAGATTTCTTCTTTTTAATTTTTTAATTAGTGTCTTTAGGACAAAAATTATCAAGACCTTAACAATGATAGACAACAAAAATTAAAAATGGAAATATTAAGTTTATGTTTTTTTTTGTTGGATAAAAAAACTTTATTACGAGATTGCGAGAGTAAAAAAGTTTATTACAAGATCAAAGTACTATGTTAGCTATATAGTAAAAAAAAAAGTTCTATATCTATATTAGCTATAAATGACCAGAAGTTTGGGAGCCCTTTGCCTCTCTCAAACAAAGCCCGCTTAGAGACCCCATTGGCCCCTTATCTAAAAGTATTGTGTACTGTCCATTCATTTCTAAAATTCTCATTCAGTTCTCACAATTCAAGTGTACATTCTCAGGCTATAAAAATAACTCTTACTAATAACAAAGAGCTCTATATATTCTAAAATTTCATTCAACGGTTTGTTAACTATTGTGCAAACATATTCGAAACAACTAAATTCTCATTCATTTCTCATTCATGTTCCACTACCCACTGTATCAATTTTGGGATAAGTCACTCAATGCCACTATTTGGTATTGTTAACTATTGTGCAAACATATTCAATAAAAGAATTGATGAATGGGAAAGGGGAAAACTGTAAAAGCCTAACTGCAAGGAAGGTGCAGGATACCAAGCACAAAATCAATCCAGCTACAACCTCATCACGCCCATCAACGCAACCCCGACGCCGCTCTTCGCGATGTCGTACACCGCTCCCATACCTGGAAAAAAAACGACACATAGTTTCAGATAAAATGACGCCGGTTTCGGGAATTGTAAAAAAAAAAAAAAAAAAAAAACCTCTTTGAGAAGGGGAGAACCTGAAGAAACACCGGAAGGGGAGAACTCCAAAACCGGCTTTTCAATATCAACACCTAGGAATAAAAATAAATAAATAAATAAATACAGTGAAAACACATTTTGAAAAGGGGAGAAGGAAGGAACCCTAGGAATCATTAATAAGTGATGAAGAGAAGAAGGGTGTGGTTCTTACCTTTGAGTGTGAAGAAGAGAATAAGAAGAAAAGGAGAAAGAGGGAAGAAGAAGAGAAGGATCCCATTTGCCTTGAATTTTGATTTGGGTTTGGGTGGGTTTAATGTAAAGTAATTTATACATATAATTTATTTTTCGCAGCGTTGCGTTGTTTCAAGGCGACAGTGGTTTTCTCTTACGCGGGGAATTTGATTTTGGAAATGCCTAGTACAACTACAAGTACAGCCCGTGCCCTTTCCACTCCTTGCTAGATTATTGCCGATAATTATTACAGTAATTAGTAATTACTCCCCCATGTCAAATTAAAAAAAGAATTATTTTATTTTATTTTATTTTATATTTAGTATTATTATCTTTAAAATTTCTTTCATTTTATTAAAATATTAATTTCAATGATTTTTCTTATCCTTATAATGAGTTTAAATGAAAGATAAATTGAAAAAAAAACTTATTTTTAATTATAATTAAATAACTTTCTTAATGAATGTGTCGTATTTTTGTCTATATTTGAGACAATAAAATAAAATACTATAAAGGTTTAATTTTCCATTTAATTTTTATAGAAACAATAATCTCCTGTGGCTTTTGATGAAATCATCTTCTCTTTCAATATTTATTATTTAAAATATTTCATTCTTAGTCCTTAATATAGTTATATATTTTTTTTGTTACTTTTGTACTTCTAATTCTTTAAAATCATCCCCAGCTTTTTCAAATTAACAAAGATTAAATTAGGGGAGTTCATAATTGAATCAAATCATCTCTAAACTGTAAAATCGACCCAACAAAATTGAAAATTATAAAACAAAAAATCTAAAAAATTAGTTTCAAAAACACAATGTATATTTTTTTTTTACAGAATATGGATTTCCAAATTTAAATTCAAAAACCCAAACAAACCGTATATTTTTTGTAAAAAAAAATTATGATGTCATCCAATTATAACACAATGTATATTAAAATTGTTGAATTTTATTATAAATACTTTAACATTCATATTAATTATGATTCGATGAAATCTTTTGCGTATACATTTCTAAATTATTTTTCAATTTTAAAAAAATTTATTCACTATCTCTTTTTTAAAAATAAATATTTATCTTTCTTTATTTTTTATCACCTAAATCCATATTATTGATTTTTACATATCTATTATTAGTTTTTTTAGTGGATATTCATTAAAATAAATAAAGGTATTTTTTATATTTGATTTTGATTTTGGGTGATATAATTCATGTTTAGAGATTTTTATTTTTAACACAAGTTAATAATAAAATTCAATATATAAAAATATATTAATAATAAATTTTAATTTTTTTACGATATAATTGTTTTTACCAATATTCTATAAAAATTCTATAAAAGTTAAACTCTATTATTAAAAATAATTTTTTTATATTTTCAAATTAACTAATATCAAATAATTTATAAAAATGTGTGTTATATTTAAATGATAATCATGAAATAATAAAATTAAAATTACGAAATTCATTTTAAAAATTTAGTTTAATTTTTAAATGCTTACATTTTGAATTTATTATTGTTTATTAATTATTATAATTTTTTAATTAAAATATAATTAATAACGCAATATATGATTTTTTTAAAAATATAAAAATAATTAAAGAAAAGTTTATATTAACATCAGTTATTTGAAAACCGATGTCGTTAAGCACTTATAACATCGGTTTTCAAATAACCGATGTTAAAACTAAATTTAGTGTGATTTTAACATCGGTTATTTGAAAACCGATGTTGTAAGTGTTCAACAACATCGATTTTTAAATAACCGATGTTAATAAGGCGATGTTAAAACTCATTTTTTTAGTAGTGTAATGACTTATTCTTACAATAATATATGTAATATCCTACAACTATCGATTTAATTCTCAAACACTAAGCTTCAATAACAATCCTCATGTTCATACTTTGATAATGTTATGATATGACAATTATCAATTAATAATATAACATATAATATCCATATATAAACAAGAATATAATCATATAATTAAAGAATATTTAGAATATAAAAATCAAAATATAATGACTTCAAAATATATCGATATATGTAACGTATATATTAGACATAAACTAAATGATAAAGCATCTCAATCAATTTCACACAATAATCAATGTATTAATTATCAATTTATAACTAATAAATTTAAGAAGATGTGTTTTCAAAATTTTATACCATGGAAGTTTTAAAAAAAATACTAATATACTTATCTCCTGAAGACCTTCCTAAGACGTTCTCACAATGTATCCTATAGTCACAACATCATAACTTATTTTATTTTACCTAACTTATGAATAAAACAAATATCTTATCATATCTTTTTGTTTTACAAAATATCTTTATCTTATCTTATTTATCTTAAATATAAATATAAGATAAAAATAGCATATTTAAAAATAAAAGATAAGAAAAAAATCTTATTTTATCTTATATGTTTCATATTCGTCTCAAACAATATTCTATAGTAAAAATATAATTTATTTTTGAGATGTTACAATTGGAACACCTCTTAGTAGTGAACATGTATATTTTGGGTGTGGCCTTTTTTGAATTGGAAGGTCTTGGGTCATTCAAAATATATTCTAATATTTCATTTTTTTTGGGATTGTATAATGATATCTTGTAGTGACTCTGTTACATTGTTGGTCAGACTTGTAGTAGTGATATGTAAGTTTGTTTGGTTTATATAGGGCTCTATGTTACTTGATATTGTATCATGGTGATTATACAAGTCTATTTATCATTTTGGATGCCCATTTTTAGGAAAGGTTCTGCCAAAATTTTAATAGAGATTCCTTGGAAATGTAGATTTTATAAAATAGTATTAAATACTATTTTAGTTGGAATTGATTATAGTTAAGGCTTGCTAGACTAATGAGATATAAGGTTGGCCTAGTGATTGGAGAAAGGTGAAGGGAGAAGAGATGGAGAAAAGGTCATAGGTTCAAATACCCCCAACTGGTCACAATTGGAATTTTGGGTCGTGGCAATCTAAAAGAAACTTGTCGCAGTTATTCTCCTGGAAGTTCTGCTTAGATAATTACATAGGCTAATGTTGTTGAAAGTACAATGGATTACATGGGTTCTCCGTAGTATAGGATTGCTCTTGGTTCTAAATTTTTACTTTTAGATATATTTATTTTGGAATAGATCTAGGCTCAACATTTTGTATTTATCTAGTCTTTAATATATATTTTCACATACTATTTCGATTTACTTGAGTTTAATTAACTTACTCTTTCACCACTAATTTGCTTTAAATTATGCACTTTGAATTCCCCTACATGTTTTGGTAGCCACTACTAAAAAAATGCAGTTTCGCAGCCATTATTATTTCATTGCTATCAGCGACTGAAAGGTTTCAGTCATTATTTGCGATTGATTTTGCGACTGAACTTATTTATGGCGGATAACTTGCGTCAGCCACCGAAATAGCGATCGAAAGGAAGAATTGCTGAAAAATTCAGTCACAAATTCAGTCGCTAGATGCAAAACTACTAATGAATTATAGCGACTGCGTTAGCAACCAAGTATACAGTCGCTAGGTTATGACGTTATCGACGGAACATATTTCAGTCGCTATAAGACAATTATATTTTGGGATTTGCGACCGAATTAGCGATCACATGCATATTTATGTAAAATAGATTAAGAAACTAAAATTTAATTTTCTATAAATTATAATAAATATTTAATATACTTGAATACACATTATACTTGAAAAGTATTGAAATTAATATATTAGTAATATTTTTAAATTAACAAACCAATATTTTATAAGTCAAAATAAATATATAATATTTTTAATTATACTATGATAATTTTTAATAAAATTAACAAACCAATATTTACATTATTTTATTATGATAAATAAATCATGCTTATCATTGGTCTTTTAATTTGTGTTTTGCAAAAAAAATTGTTTATTTTATATAATTATTGAAATTTTATAATAAAAAAATACCATTTATATTATGAAAATATGTTATAATCAAATTTTGTTAAATTAAGCATTTTAAAATATAAGTCATAAGTGTAACACTAATGATTCATTAAGGTTCAATATGATATAAGTGAAATTTATGCAATGATGAAGAACATATATATTTAACTTTAGTACAACATGTGTTCTAGGCAAGGCCCATTAAGATGCAATGTGTGTAACATGCATTCAATAAAATCTCAAATTGATTTTAATTTAAGGCTTAATTGTAAATTTTGTCTCATTATTTTGCCTACTTCACTAAATCAATCATCCTATTCTTTTAATTCACTATATTGATTACACTAAAAAGTTGACCAACATTTTCTTAAAAACTAGTCGGTAACCCATGCGTACGCACGGGTCTTTGTCTAAATGATTTTCAATGAAAGAATAAAAAAAAGATATTGTAAAAAGATAAAAGGAGTAACATTCATATTAAATAGTTATAAATAGTAGAGTTGATCAATTGTCAAATTGTTTGAAGATAAATATAAAGAAGTCGGAAACCAACATAACTAACATTGTTTTGCAAAATAACACAATAGCTTTTCCTAATCTATATCACTGTCATCCCAATCAATTGCACGTCTAATGAAAACTTCCTAGATTTTTTTAGCCCGCCTGTAGTAGAATGAGAGTTCGTCTCCATGGCTAAAATCACCTTCTTGAAGGAATTTATACCAAGGTTGAGTGATATACTTATCACCAATTCCCTTGTCAAGCACAACTACATTCCATTGCAGTGGAGGTCTGAATCTTCTCAGAATTGTCATGTGATCACCACAGTGGATTAGGCATTGTGTGACAGAGGGTGGAAGTTGCTGTAGGGAAAAAAAAGAGTTAGGCATTGAAATTAATATTTGTATAGAAGATATGAACAGATATCAATATTTTACCAGTGGATATGGTGCCCCTAGCATTGATTGGGTGATTTCATATGTCCAGATATGTTTCCTTGATGTGCGGCGTCTTTTGCATGTTTGCTGGTGTAATGGTGGAGTGAAGTGGAGGTCAAATTTTGAGTGGTGGTCACAGGCTAGGAAATTTACGATCACTGATTCATGAATCTGCAATTTTGTCCTCAATCTTGTTAGGCCATCAGCAAAGTAAAGTTTGCTCTTGTGTTGCCTGACTTGGATTTCGTAGGTTGCCCCATCATACTTAAATTCAACAATTTTTGGATAATTTGGTAGCCATTGCCGCTGATAGAAACCTGGTATTTCTATAAGGTCCTGCAAGGGAAAAAAAGTATTTTAAAAAGGAAAAACAATATCAAAAGCAGCAAAGGATAAAGTATGGAAAGGAAGCATTTGATTTAACCTTGTCATAATGGAACGCAGCTTTAAATTGCAATACTAATGGTTGTCTGATAGCAGGGAATCTCAACTGCAGTGCAATGAAAAAGAAGTGGACTTAGCATTTAAAGAACATGTATATTGACCAATTTAATTGTCTGCAGGTCTAAATTTGGGTGTTGCTGCAATGTAGTAGTGATTGGATTTAAGAGTTGTCAATTAGGATAATCAAAATAACATAAGAGAATATGCATACAATATAACACGTAAGAAATTGGATGCAAGACATGAAAATAAGCAATACAGAACATGTATAATTCATGCAGAGTAACGAAAGTCAAAGATCAAACCATGGGTGAAGAAAATAAAGCAGAGATCAGAAAATGCACCAAAAGCAAATACAGAAGCAACAAAAGTTCTTAATCAGAGATCATATGATCGAACAGATCAGAAAATGCACTTCATAATTCGAATTAAAGGCCAAAAGCAAGAAAGTTTGAAAGGGCAGAATCAGCATTATAAAAAGAATATAACAGATGATGTATATCAGAGATGGTATGATCGAACAAATAAGAAAATACACTTCATAACCCCTATTAAAGACCAAAAGCAAGAAAGTTTGAAAGGGCGGACTTAGCATTATAAAAACAACCTAACAGATGATGTATATAACCGAACAACTCAGAATCTTAATACAATACTTGAAAATAATGGTAATAGAATGCTACAAAATTTAATAAGCACTTAAAAAGGTTTAACTTAATCTTCTTTCTATTTTGTTTAGGCTGGGGCATAATCGAACAGGATACAGATAGGTTGTTTTTTCCTACATGCATGATTCAAATGTTATTCTAGATGACATGCTACCTAGGGTCCATTGACAGTGATAATATAGTAGCATAATTTTAAATTATTGGATAATTTTCACCACTCGTTAGGAATGAAGAAAACAAAATTAATATTTATATTTCTTACTATTTATTTATTTAACAATAGAATATTAGAACCACTGGAACAGATTTTTGAATTAGTATCAACAAAATGTCCAAATAGAACATGCATTGTCATAAAAGCACAACATGAATACAAAAAGTGTGAGGGGCAAAAATATGGATTTAAACGTTATTAATATCTAAAGAGTAAGGTAGATGATAACGTAGTATGCAAGAAACCTAAGACAATGGGTACAAATAAATGAAGTAGAAGCAGGAAAAATTGAATTAGGGCTTTGGCACACGAAAGAAAGTTGAGTGAGACAATGATGGATTCAAAGGTAGAATTGTTCAATATGTCTATCCTAAATTGCAACTGGAAAACTCACAAATACAGATGGCAAGATGTTGAATTTTGGTTCCGGATATCGATGAAAAATCTAAGCAAAGGCAAGGAAAAAATCACGAAATGAATGGACATGCAGTGAGGTATTGGGTTTAGGCTTACCCTGCTTGAGGCAGTCGATGAAGCGGAAATCATGGTGCTAGTCGCTTTGAGAGAATGATTTGGTTAGAGTTGAAGTGAAGGTGGTAGAAAAAGGAACGGTGGTTTGATGATGTGAAGTAGTGGGTGATGGAAGGGTCATTGCTTTTGGGGGGGTGTAAGTGGCGGCAAGTTAAGTGGTTTGGGAACTGTGGAGCATTGAATGTTACGTTCAAAGATTGGACGTGAATTGGCAGAATGATGAGTATGAAGGACTGTGGTGGTGGAGGCAGGTGAAGAGGTATTTTTATTGCTAAATATAACAAAGAGGAAGTTAATTTTTTTTATTGTTATAAATACAATTTGCATTATTAGATGAATGACTTGTCTAATGCTGAAATCCGTAATGATTTGGCATAGATAATATTTTCCAAGGGCAATTGATTATCTAACAAAAGAAAAATGGTTCTACTAAAAGAATAATAATAAGTGTATTATCCTAGGAAAACAACCAGAATAACATATAGAATTCATTTGTTGAATAGTAGTATTTAAATTGAGATAAGCATTTTATTTTCTTTCGTGCAATTCATGAAAGAAATGGTTAATTTGGAGTTCATGAAAAGGGATGGAAATTTAAAATGCAGCAAATAAGAAAATGCACTCCATAACGGAAGACTGGTTTTTTGAAGTTGATGAATTATAGATTAGCTCATTTGATGATGTTTTAACTGTATATCAGAGATCATATGAGTAAGAAGCAAATACAGTTGTGGTTAGAATTAAATTTGCAATTGCAAATAAATTGGATTTACCTTTTAATATTTGTAAAGACCTCTTTGAAAACCACATTGGTGGTTGAAGTCATTTTTTTTGTTCTGATCATGTATTAAAATCTGAAGTCCTTTCTTTGACTTGACCCTTGATAATGCAACATATAATTGGCCATGTGAAAAAACTGGTTTTGGCAAGTAAAGTCCAACTGAAGATAGGGATTGTCCTTGGGATTTATTAATTGTCATTGCATAAGAAAGCATTATTGGAAATTGTCTCCTCAATAGCTTAAAAGGCCATGGTGACTGTGAAGGTGACATAGACATTCGTGGGATATAAACATGATCTCCGATATTTGTCCCAGAAATTATGTCAGCTGCAATAACATGTTTTGCTAGTCTTGTGATAATTAACCTAGTACCGTTACACAACCCTTGAGTTTGGTCTAAGTTCCTTAATAGCATTATAGGTGTTCCAATCTTGAGTTTGAGACAGTGATTGGGTAAGCCAGATGTTGTCAATGAATTAAGAAATTCAATTGTGAGTGAGCGAAAATGACAACTTTCAATGGTTTCGGATTTGTCAACTGAATCAGAGCTTAGATATTCCATTTGTTCACCTATCAATATTTTAGACATAAAAAAGCAAATTTGTCAACCAAAAATGTAAAATCCAGGAAAGTTGACTAAAAGATGAAAAACAGAATAAGATAATTTAGTATATGATCACTTGGTATCATTGTAAGCATATAATCATTAACTTGTTGTATTGTTTCATTTGTAGAAGCTAATATTGCTCTGGTTTGGAAGTATTCACGATCATTGTGATGATGAGATAGATCTGGGAATGTAGAGCTAATTATACTATGAATAGGATCATTATATTCTGTGATTAATAGTTCCTGTGGAATTTCAATAGTAGCATAGCCATCATTTTCATCTCCAATAATATCATCACCAATATCTATAATCCATTGTGCAAAAGCCACAGTTTCTTCTTGATTTGTTGCTTGCGTGTTGTTTTGTAAGCGCATGTTTTTTGTCAGTCTCAAGATCTGACAATGATCCCATAGATAAGAGGAATTAATTGTTGCGTTAACAATATTAGAGTGGCTGCCTCTTGGAATGATTGGCAGGATCTGCCGGAAATCTCCACCAAAGACCATGACTTTACCTCCAAAGATTTTATTGTCCTTTGAGTTGTGTTTGATGATATCTCTAAGACTGTGATCAAGTGCCTCAAAACAGAATTTGTGAGCCATGGGTGCTTCATCCCAAATGATCAGACTTGTCTGATTTAATAGTTCAGCTAATTGAGTTCCTTGATGGATATTGCAAGTTGAGTCTTCAAAAACTGGAACTGAAATTTTGAATTTTGAATGTGCAGTTCTACCTCCAGGCAATAACAGAGAAGCTATACCGCTAGAGGCTACCATAATTACAATTTTATTGTCAGCTCTCAGTGAACTTGCAAGTGTTTTCCAAATGTATGTTTTTCCTGTACCTCCATATCCGCAGAGAAAAAAACATACCTCCTTCATCTTTATTAACAACTTCAACAATCTGGTTGTAAATTGATGCTTGTTCGTCTGGAATTATCGATATGTGGTGTTAGATTTAAACAAAAATGAATCAAGTTGAAATACTAATTTACTGATGAGAAAAGCTAAGAAGGAAACGGAGATAATAATTTTCAGAGGGGTAAATTGCTCTGTAGTTAATGTACCTGTCATGTGAGAAAATAGATGTTCAAACTCTGATCTAAGTTCTTGATTGTTGTAATTGAGTTCAGCTAATATAAGGCTATTGTCTAGATAGGCTGGACAATTCGCATCCTCTGGATATGGCATTGAAGGATAGTCTCTAAGCGATCTTTGATTTGCTTGCAGCAGTTCTTCAATTTCAAGCAAGACCAGATTTTGAAGAGTTCTATCATCAAGCTGTAATACTAATACAGAAAAGGGAAAAAAGTCAAATTATGTGTCGTATCAATATTGATTTGTGTCATGGGAAATTAGCACTAACCTGGACTTGTTGATGATTTTTTACAATTATAGACAATGTCATCAGCCATCCAATGCCAAGTTTGATCCCAAACTTGTTCAGGTTTGCTCATTGTTGCAGTTAAAAGTAACAACACAAATAGCTTTCTTATATAATGTGTTGAACCCCAGTCTTTTGCTTCTTTGATTTCCTCAATGAATTCTTTATCATCTTGCAAAAATCCCATAGCAAAACATGCTTCTTTATATGTAGGATACTGAACATTATCAACTGTTCTTAAATCCTCAAATGAGGTAGGTCCTTTACAAACAGTAAGCATCATTCTCAAATAAAATAATTCCCCTGTAATTGGTGGGACCCATAGTAATCTGCCAATGGTGTAGCCTTTCTTCCTAAGGTGCCAACATCTTTTCTTCTGATTGTATATAAACTTAGAAACAAATTCTGCATAAGTAAGATTTCTTCTTTCAACAGAATTTTGGTTGGTGTTCATCCATGAAATAAATTTTGAATCAAAGATACTTGGCTTAGACAATACATCATCAATATCATCATAGTCTTCGTAGAGAACACTATGTTGGCCTGGAAGGTGGAAGTGCAATCTTTCAACATCATGTTTTCTACCATGTATTGGAAACCCAAAGATTCTCCAAGTAGATTCATAGGGACATATGTATCTGTTAGGAAGATAGATGTAGCTGTTATAACAATGATGGTCAGATAAATTAGAGATCAAGTTTTAATAATACATGCAATCTAGATATTATTTGATCTCATCATTATGAGTGCCACCATTGTGAGTTTGATCATTATCTTCATGAATCAAAACAGCAGTTACTCTATCATATCCCTTGTTGATGTACTTAAATAAATATTTGATAGAAGTGCTTTGGTTACACCATTCAATATTGATATGTGCTTGGTATTTTCTGAGCAATCTTGGATTGTAAGGTACAATATACCTGTTATCAATTATAACACCATTTTTCTCAATTGTGTGACCATTGTTTCTTCTACGATAGACCGGAAAACCATCAGCATCTAAAACAGTATGCGACTGGAACATTTTAGGATAGAAACGACTGTACTTGCCTTCTTTCATGCATGGAGATCCAGGATTCAGAGTTCCACATGGGCCATGAACCATATGGTTTTTTACTAATGAATACAGTTATGGATCATCTTGCTATGAAGGTATCTCTGCTTATATAATTTGATCAATTTCATCTGAGGATGGGTATTTGTTATCAGGATGTAAAAAAAGCAACAAATGGACATGAGGCAGCCCTCGTTTTTGAAATTCTATTGTATACATATCTACAATTTATTAGTAAGTCTGTTAATAGACAGCTATTAAAATTATTAGATATGGTTGTGTGGTTAATATTGACAGTGTAAAATAACAATGTCACACATAATATAAATTCACCAAACTTAGAATCAACTTACATGCAATAACTTTCCCTAGCATGTGATGCTTTGTCAGGTCCATAAGCATTTGTTCATACTTTAGTTTGAAGACTCTGGAGATTATGTCTAGTCTATCTGTTGCTTTCAGATTCAATGGATTCAGCAATCTATGGATTTCATGCCAGTTTGGATTGTAGGTTAAAGTAATAAACTGATTTGGGAAGCCCACATGGCTACATATGGTCATACCATCAAAATAAAGTTGATCCATATAGAGGGGACTGCCAACAAAGGTTGAAGGCAAAATGACTCTTTTACCTTTATTTAGGCCTTTCGTGCTTCCATCATCCAATGACTGTTGTAAGCTACAAAACTTGTCCACTCGAAGTTTTTTTTGGTTGTTTCTGATGTAAGAAAGCCTTTCTGATTCAACCATAGTATACCCCTCAACAACAAATTGTTGGAATAGTCTCCTAGAATTCAACAAAGTTTTTGACTCATTTGATCTGCATTGTAGCCTATAAGAAAACCACTTCCTCATTGTAAGACGATTTCTTTTCCTTTTCTTACCATCTGATCAACTGCTATGTAGGATATCAGGTCTATATCCATCTTCCCCGTAAGGAAATAAGAAAGGGTATTGTAGAGCTAGATAGCTAGAATGTAATTCATGGATTCTTTGTAGTTGTCCATGTTGAGTTTTAATAATAACATCTCTTTTTGAATTTGCATCAAAATCGCCTATTATTAGTGCTGCAACTTCAGGAACAGTAGGTACATTATATGTACAACCATCTTTTTCACGATTAACAATCAATTTCAACTTGATATTATCCACTTGAGCATCTTGCAGTCTATCTCTCGCCATCCTGAAAGTTTTTGCATGCACGTTGTATTCATCCAGCATCTCACTAAGCTGTGAAACAATGTGCTCTTGAATTTGATTATGTGGAATGCTGAGCAAAGCAAACAATTATATATATGATGATTGCAAGATTAGCAATGCAGAATAAACAATTGAATTCTGTTTAAATGTAACATTGTTAATCGATGTTGTGCATTTATAATAATAACAATGAAAGACTAACTACCTTATTGCATTAATCCTATTCTGCACTTCATTTTCTATGTCAAAGATATACAATTGTGCAAATTTTGATTCTTTCCCAGGCATTGGTAACATGCTACCTATTCTATGACATGGTTGACCTTGAATTCTTATTGTAGGAGGTTCTCTTGAATGATTAATTGATTTGTCAAACTTAATACCAGCAGAAGTAAAGGCAAATATCATGTTATATGTCCTTATGTTCTGTTGGTAATTTTTACTATCAGATGTACCATGATCATACAAAAGTTGGCAGAGATATTTAGGTGGATTTTGTAACAATGGAAGTTCAACTTTGCCACTTCCACAGCATAAACTGAATCTTGGATTTGTAGTTCTTTTATCTTTTGAGACTCTTTCATCATACCACATATTTGCATTACAGTGGCTACACTGCATGAGTTGGTCACCAAGATCAGAATACCCTGAAATTGTTTAATGACATATGGCAAAATGAGGTTGGTTATTGAAAATGTTTTAGGAAAACATGTAAATTGGAACACGATAAACAAAAGTAGTTATGTACAATGCAAGGTATTCGAGGCTAAGCTAATAACATAGTGTTTATGAATATTAATTGTTACCTTCTCTATTAATTGCGGGCTCATTAGTTGAGGACATATAGTTTTGATTTTCAGGTGAAGAAACTGAAGTAGAGCCTATGAAAATTGCATTTAGATCAGATTATAGCATTATAATGTTGAAAATTAATTTGATAAAGTAGATTTTGATTGGTACCTTGTGTTGATTCAGAACTCTCATCCTCTGATGAATCATGAATATTAACTAAAAAAGTGAATTAAATCTAAGTTCAATCGAATTTATTTAATGTGGAATGGATTCCCCTAATATTGAATGCACCTTACAACTTGCTTGTCTTTGTGTGAAAAAAATGTGGATATTGTATTATTAAATCAATAAACTAATTACAATTATTAACTGTAATTTGGAAGATAATATTTTTAATTGCTTACAATCAATATTCTGAGCCTGATCATTAACTTTGTGCTGCCTGATACCTTTTTTCTTTATCGTGGCTTGTGTTGTATCACTATGATTTGCATGCTGATGGTTATCCATGTTCTTGATGCTTGTTATTAATCTTGACTGAGTTATAAAATTTTTAGTGATTTCTTGTTGGAATGTTACAATACATGGTAAATTAAAATTGCAAAAGTCCATGGACATGCACAAAAGAAATGTTATTTCCACTCGGACTAAGACATAACTTGACTTGTTGACTAAAATGATCAATGTTGATTGCTGGTTAAATGGATCATACTTTGATAAAAATGATTAGACATGCATGTATAGCCATGATTATAGCCATGGTTTTGACGACCACATTAAAACTTGAAAAGTAAGTAATAAACAATAAGCATAAGGAAAAATACTAAAATTATGAATGTTGACAGCTAATTAAATGCACTAAAATGATTAGACATGCATTTATAGTCATTGTTATACCTATGCTTTGGCGCCATCAATAAAAAATGTGATATGGAAAATGTTATGGATGGCAGAAGTAGGATGTCAACCTAAAGAGAAATTGTTTTTTTACTTGTCTTATTAATTGTACATCATATTGAGAGATATGATGAAAGATGGAGTAAATTTATAAAATATCCGATTATGCATTTGTCAAAGTAAAATCAAGCCAAAAATGCTATCTAAAATAACAAATGATGCTAAACGATGATTGATAATAAAGAAATAGTTAATTACATATCATTGATGATCCAAGATCATGTTTCTCAAGACTCGAAAGCTGATACTTTTGTCTTGGTGTGTATATTATGTTGTTAGAAAATTAATTAGATATGAATGTTGGTTTAGCTGTCCTAGTAATCGATATTTCGTGGTAAATATTTCTAACATTTTAATTTGTTTCCTGTGAATACTTTGTGCTGAGACAATTAAGGATGTACAACTTAAAATCAAATGCTTTAATGGCCCTCTAAAACTTTGATTGAAATTTAAGTTATCATGATTGTGAAGAACATGTTTTCTGAACTTTCTGTCTGGCAATGTGTGATTTGTATTTCCAAATCTTACTTGTTCTATCTCTCACGATATATTTGAATTCATAACATTTGCATAGGTATTGTATCAACTTTGAGAATTTGTCGAGTTTCTTGAAACATGCCTTTATAACCATTAATATAACCATACTTTGTCGATATTTATTTTAACAATTGAACAAATAAGGATTTTGAAATATAGTGCAATAGTTAAGGTGACATCGGATAAACCACAGAACTAAAATCCCAGAATACTTGGATACAAAATAAGATTCAAATTTAAACAAAAGTTGTGATCAAAGTTTTAAAGGAACACCACCACAACAAAATTAAAGGTAGGAGCCAATTTACAATATACAAATAGCAGGGCAAAAAAAATTGTTCAGCACAACTTGCAATCAACCAAATGCACTAAATTGCGCCATGTTTTTTTAATTTGTTGGATGAAAGCTATGCAGGTGAAATTTGAGAGGTCCCTGCTTCATCATCACAATCTTGAAATGCCTGCCGCTTTGTTGGCATCAAGGGGAGTCCAAGCAGTGGATCATGGTCTGCTGTCACAGACACAGATTGCTGGATAAAACAAATAGCAATGAATAAGTTGAATGCTAAGTTGAAAGCCATGAAGTGTCAAAATGCAAGAGTTGCAACAAAGATCATATTAAAAAATGAGAGCAATGATCAAAACTTACAGATTCATGTTGGGCAAAATGATTGGAATCAGAAACTGGGATATTCATTTTTGAAGATGTCTGAATGAGACATACATTGAAGATAACACAACCCATGCAAAACAAATAAGTATGAATAGAATACATAGTTTTCACAATAGTTAATGTCAAATAACTTGCATTGAACAGTACCTCAGCATTAACCAGCATATCCATCACATCATTTATTAAGCTTGAGTCAGCTGAACACTTCAAAACAGCAAAATTCCTGAACTTGGGTTGCACCTTTATCTTGAAAGCAAGTTCATAACCCAACAGCTTATCAAGTGCTTGAGGTGAAACATTCAAATCAACATCATCATCCTTGTGCAAAGAGAATAATTGTATCACACAAACAAAAAATAACATATCAAAGATAAAAAGTTACTCTTGAATCCAAAAACACACTTCAATTTTAAGCTTATTAACTGCATCAGCTGATTGACCAATTAATTCACTGCATTCACGGTCTCAAAGCAGGAATTTTGTGCTTTCATCTCCCTGGTTGATCATCACCTCAAGCCTATACCTGCTACCATATGCACCAATAGTGAAAAAATGATGAAGGTATGAAGAATACACAACATTTTAAAAGATCACAATGACCTAAGCACAACTTCCTTATTGTATTTTCCGCATGCACATGTGAAGGGCACCATCTCTGTATCACTTTTTTTATGGCACTGAATGCAAGTTGTATAACACCATGAATGATTGTCCAGAAAAATCCTAGTAATTGTGCCAACAGTTACACAAACAATTTCCTGTGTGAAACAACATACACATCAAGTGCTGAAAAAACTTCAGATAGTGCGGGGTAAATAATTAAAATCTATAAGATGATTACTTCAGAGATGGTGTTAATGTCAACAATAGTCTTTGCCTCAGCCTTTCCAAAGAATGATTCCTTTGATGATAATTGCATAGAACCTGAAAGCTGTGTACTCCCTTCACCATGGGATTTAAAACCTGATTGGGCCTCAATGCCCAACTATGCAAGCCTACAAATATAGAATCAACAACAAAAATAAGACAAAAAATGATCAACAAATATTACATAGCACATACAAAAAATACCGTTCATTGAATTCTTGAATCTCCATCACCGGTTGGTTAATAATTAACTTTGAAGCCTTGAAAGAATTGTTGACCGATGGGGGATAAGATCCTAAATCATTTAAAAAATAGAACCATAACATGCAATAGCATAAACAGAAGAACCAATAAATTCAAGATAAGGATATACCCTGAGCTTCCTTTATTCTACCATGGGTCAATAGAACTGTAATTGGGCCATCACCTTTGTAATCATCTAAGAACTTTAAAAACTGCAAGCAATAATCATCCCACAAAGTGCAAGATAGCAATTGCTGGCTATTAGAAACAAATAGTTATGAGACAATCAGTTAATAATAATATAATCATAGCCACAACTTGACAAAGCATATGACACAAATTGTTACCAAGTATCGAAATTTACCTCAAGTCCTTTAGTTTAAAGACTACCCATCTACCTTTTCCTGAAACTTGCCGAAAGACAACCTCCTCCACAACACCAATAACATCTAAAGCAAGTAGGAAAATCAAGGAATGTTATTTTATTCCAAAAAGAGCAGAACTTTCAAAATAAACTCAATTGCAAAAATATAAGTTAACATACCAACCAATAGCCTAGGTTCAAACTGGCCAGCCACAACATCCGCAAATCCAGCAAACCTGTATTTTCTAAAAGGAATGTCCTCTAGAACACACTCCCTTACAACAGTAACCCTAATAAACACCATTTTAAATTGGTGATCACACACTATGTACTGACCATTTTTTTTAGCACTTTAAAATTGTGCATGACATAAGTACAATTTTCTTTCAAGTCCATCTTTTTTTACTTCAGTTGGTCTTGTTTACAAACAGCGTGGATCTCATCACCCTGAATTGCATTAAAGTTACAACACAATGGCCTGAACAATAAATAATAAATCTACAAAAAAAAAAAAACAAAATTGAAGCATACATCGGGGTCCACAAACACCATCTCAGCTTGCTCAGATTTGTTAGGCGTGCCAATAAACCATAGATCACTGATCCTCACACTAAGTTTAAGAGTTTCTTTTGAGCCATCAATGCTCTTGATCTTGTTTGGAAAACGTGCCATAATACTGCGAAAAAAATGCAACAATGCCGGTAATCTTGCAAGGAAGAAGTTAACAACAAAACCACCATGACAAGAGAAACACGATAAGCTAAGAAAAAATCCAAAACCTCGTTTGACACAGAAAAATGAGAAGCTAACATGCATGTAAGAAAACACACATGAAAACAGCACTAGAACAGAACAGCAGAAGTAGCACGAACAAACAAACACGATAAGCAAACATGCAAACCAAACACCGTCCAATAGAGCAAAATGAAAAAATAACATGCATGTAACAAAACAAACATGAAAATAGCACCGAAACAAAAGCAAAAACCGAAAAGGTAATATGCATGTAAGAAAAGAAAAACCAAAAAACCATAAGCTGACATCCAATGTAAGAAAACATACATCAAAACAGCACCAAAGAGAACCCAAACCTGGTCTGTATCTGGAAAAATGAAAAGCAAAAAACGCAAACTGAAGCATCACATTGAAATGAAATGCAAGAAACCACGTAAAGAAGCAAAGGCCAGCACATGCACAATCTGCAAAATCAAACACGTGTAAAAGCCACAATTTTCAAAATCAGACACCTGTAAGAAGCAGAAGAGTGGAAAATGAAAGGGCTAAAAGACCAAAAAACCAAGGAAATGGACAACTGTCACAATCTTAGGTAGGGGTATTTTAGGAATTTCTAGAGGGTTCTCTTTTATAGATAGTATATAGATAAGAACTTTAAAAATGCTTGAGGAATGACTAGAACTATGGTCCTTAGAATGAGAAGCACACTCATTGACCACTATAACAATGAACTCATTTGAATAATTGGTGCAAAATATAGTATTAATATAAGTTTTATGCAAAAATAGTTCAAAATTCAAATTTTATTCTTTTTTAATATATTATATTTTATAATCTTATATATTATCTTTCAAAATATAATATATAAGATTAAATTATATTTTCACATAAATTAGAATATGTATATTTAAATAAATTTAATTTAAAAGTTACTAGTGGGTGTTCCAATGTGATGCATAGGTTGATAAATTAATAATTTTTATCATTTTATAAAAATTAATTTAAGATTAAATATATTTTAGTAAAATTAATTATATTATGAGAAAAAGTCATGCACTAACATATATAAATGTATATCATATTCACTTTTTTTTAAGATACGACTTTTTTTTGAGATACGACTCTCACTTGATTATGTAAAAAATTCAAGCTCAAGTTTTTTTTTTAATTTCATATATTACATGTTAAGCTCCTTTTTTAATTATCTTCTATAAAAATAACTATTAAATATTATATTAATAAAGTTATAAAATAATTTAAGAAAAATCAGTAAAGATAATTGAGTGATAATTAAGTTAGGAAAATTAATAAAAATAATTAACGTTTAGCCACACATATTACCCATGGAATATGCATGCATGAAAAATGTAAATTTTACTTATGGATATTACCCATGAATAGAGATGTGTCAGTCCACTACGATCCAGTGAATTTTTTGGCCGGTTGGGCTAGAATAACTTTGAGATGAGCCGCTATTTTCATGGCCCAAGCCACGCCTCTACAGGCCAAATGGGTCGACCCATGGGCTCATTCATTTAAAAAATGGAAAAATACAAAATAAAATTATTATTTTTTTGAAAAAATTGTATTCTTTTTCATATTTTAATATATTTAAATTGAGCTAAAAAAATTAATTAGCAAAATTCTTAATTTACCTTTTGGTTTTAAACTCAATCATTTTTATTTATTTTAACTTTTCATTTTAAATATTTTTGAGCCATTCTTTATCAAGAAAAATAATATATTCATTATATTATACTAGAAAAGTATAATATAATAAATATTCTTACCTCACATTCTCACCTTACACACCCTCCAATCCATCCATCCATGCCATGCATAGACATTATTTATGCTTTGAAACTTTAATAAATAAGTGCATCTTTGATTTTTTAGGTGAAAAAAATTTTTGAGAGAAAAAAATTGTAAAAAAATTAAGATCCTTACCTTTTTTACTGGCCAAAATATAATGGATGAAACCAACTATTCAACTTAGTAACCGCTTTCAATTATAAATAAATAGATGAGTACACGGTAGGTAAAGACATCTTCCAATTAAACATTAATTTTGATTATTTACTTATTAATTTAGGTATCATTTTTGAAAGAATTCGATGTAACAAGCAGGAGAAATAAAGATCGACTTAAAGAGTATCACAGAGTTTGGTAAGAATACTTTTATTTTATTTTTAGTATAATTCTTTTTATTCATTTTAAATTGTACATTTCTCAGAAGAAATATTTATTATATTATACTAAAAAAATTAGTAATAAATATATAAATAAATAATTATGAGCACGTGTGAACATTAAAATGGCAATCACATTCGCTTTCTCTATAGTTTTGGATTCTTTTCCTTTCACTGCACATATAAATAAATAAATACTTCCTTCTCTCTCATCCCACTGTTACCTTTTCTTAACAAACGAGGGTGTTGTATGTTCTCAGCTCAAGAAGTTCCATGTTTTTTTTATTTCATGACTATGGGTCATTTCCATTTTAGTTCCAAGAAGTTCCACTGATACCATTTTCTTTTTTAATCTCTCTATGGAATCATTTCTCCCCCTAAAGTATATCCCTTTTAGCTTGTGATTTTAATTTTCTAATTCATTGTTCGATTCTGCTTCACAGGAATGGTAGATTTGAGGTGAAGAGGTTCCACATTGGTCAAGTAATCCTCAAATCTAGCTTCACTTTAACTCGTGAACACCAATTTCATGCACTGATTCATGGACCAAGCAGTGTTTTGTGCCTGCTAGTTCTTGCTTGTAGCAGATCTTGTGGATTGACAGATTCTAGGGTTTGAAAACAGAAACACTTCGTAACCAAAGAAGGACACCTTCATAGGAGTAAGGTTAGAAACTAAATGTCTATGGTTATGATTACTGCAGATTTAGTTTCCTTCCTTATTACTGTCGATTTAGTTTCCTCTTCAGCACTAACTTTGCCTATAAATATATGGGTCAGCCAGTGGGTGATGGTTAGCAAACATTGTAGATAGAAATCATCATAGAATCATATATTTACGTTTATAGCTACCTCACATAGGCCTATTTGTGATTAATTTGAAAACATTTTGGGGGTTGAAAATATAAATTGATTTTACTGGCCTATATAAACATATATTTATGTTTACAGCTACCTCACATTCTGCTCTATGTTAACTTTTATTTTGTGTCCAAGAAAAAAAAAGGCATGAACTCTTTGTCCCACACGGTATTTGGTGAAAGCTCATAGCAGAATATGAAAAATGCATTTGACTTAGCTTATTAGTGTACGTTTATTTTCTTTGACCATAAAGTTTGATGCAATCCTACTCCCCAAGGGGCATTGGATAGAAGACTCCAAGAAGATTGAGCCAGAGATGTAAGAGAAGGCCCTAGGGTTCTCATGAGCCTCAGGATAGATTTTGGGCCCATAGGTTAAGTATGAGCCCACTTGTCTTTGTATATATTAGATTAGAGTTTCGTTATTTTTGAGCCGTGTGTTTAGGGCTCCATAGTGTAGGGAAGGTATCCTAGTAATGTAGGATTTTTTAGCCCTTGTATTTTAGGACACCTAGACTAGTTTTTGTATTAGGGGTAGTTTTGTAATTTCACATGCATTAAGTGCATTATTTGATGTGTGTGTTGGGAGAGAAATTTAATTGAATTGGGAGAAGCCTAATCCAATTAAATTTTGGACCAGCCTAAGGAGGAGGTGACCATTTGTTTGCTACACCCCATTGTCATATCATATAGTCAGACTTTGTGCATGTCCTTCATGCTTTACATGCCTCATGACACCTAAGTACACTTAGTAGATAATCTTGGACTTGATCTTGGATTAGTGGGTCGAACCATAGTTGAAATTCACTAATTATAATTAGTGAAATTTTGGCTCCACAAATTCAAATTCAAATTCAAGTGTTTATTCAAATTTCCCTCCAATTTTGTGCGACACTTAGGCTATAAATAAAGGCCTTGTGTGTGCATTTTGTCAACTTTGATCATTTGAGAAGTTACACTTCAAAGTTTAGATCTCGTTTTAGGCATGAATTTTGTGCCCCCTTCTCTCCCTTTGCCTCCACTCATCTTCTCCTACCTTCAAGCTCTTGTCCATGGCTTCCTATGGTGGTGAGCTTATTCTTGACTCATCTTCTCCTTGAAGTGGTGTCTCCAATAACCTTTCCTCCTTCTCCCTTTTGCTACCATTGATCTTCAAGAAGCAAAGGACTCCATTGATGAAGAAGATCCAAGGCCTACAAGCTTTACATGGAGCTACATCATGTGGTATCAGAGCATCTTCATCTAGGTGATGTTCTTTTGCTTCCTCTATCTTTTTTTCAGTCAATTCACTTAAATTCCTTGTTCTTCATCATCTTCTCCATGTATCTCCTCCATTGTCTTATGGTTTGGTGTTGTTTAGAGTAGATTCAAAAAAATATACCGATTAAATCTTAGATCTACACTTGTTCTTGCATTTCTATGGTTCAAATTTTATAGATCTACTCTTGAATCATGTTCTTGTGTTGATTTTAGGTTCTATCTTTCTTCAGTCATAATCTTCTTGTGTTGAATCTTTAGATCTCAATTTTCTTGCAAAATATTGATTAGAAAAGAAAACACAAAAATCTAAGTGTAAATTACTTCATTCATGTTGTCTTAGAGTCATGTTTAGTCATAATAATTGTCACATTATGTTCTAAGTTTATGTTGAATTTTGATTTTGTTGATTAATTTTAGATACATCTGTGTTGGATCAAGTGGCCTCGGAATAATTAAGAAAGGGGGGGGGGGTTGAATTAATTATGAACGTGTTTTGACAATTAAAAATTTATCCTTTTTAATATTACTAGATTCAATTAGGCTTTATTGCTAAGTTATGAAAAAGTAAAGAACATAAACAATAACTTAACCAAAAGTAAAAGCGACAATTAAAAGTACACAACGAAAATTAAAGAGTGTAGGGAAGAAGAAGACAAACACAAGATTTATACTGGTTCGGCCACAACCCGTGCCTACATCCAGTCCCCAAGCAACCATCGGTTCTTGAGATTTCCAATAACCTTGTAAAATCCTTTACAAGTAAAGATCCACAAGGGATGTACCCTTCACTTGAACTGCTCCACAAGAGATGTACCCTCTCTTGTTCTTAGTATAACAACCCAAGTAGATGTACCCTCTACTTGTACCCCAAAGGATGTACCCTCCAATGTGTTAAGACAAAGAATTCTTAGGTGGTTAGTGATGTGTCATTATTTTCTCCTATTTCTTAACCCTTTTTGTCACCATTTTAATTATTGATTAGCCTTAATCGTCAAATTAATTATGCAGTTTTATCATTTGGGCCTACTTGACTAATTTGGTGTTTTTAATTTAATTTCAGGAGAATTATAAGCAATTGGGCTTGAATTTGGAATTGGGCTTGGACTTCAAGAGAGCAGACAATTTTATTTTATCAAATCTTATCTTATCTAGATTTTATTTCATCTAGATTTTATTTCGTCCAGATTTTATTCCATCAAATCTTATCTTATCTTGTCCAGATTTTATTTTATTTATGGGCTTGGACTTAAAACAGATTTGTAAGCTTTGGGGCTGATGACCTATATAACAGCACCAAGGTTTTAGTTTAGAAAGTTTTAGAGAGAGGAGAATAATTCTAGGATTTTAGAATTCCTGTTTTTATTACTGTTCATGCACACTGTTCACGTAGAATAAAATTCGTTTTTTGCAATTTTGTTTCTGTTTCAATCTACAATTTTGTTTCTACTGATTAATGGAAGGCTAAGTCTCCAGCGTTGTTTTCTCTTGAGGATCAAGCACAACTCTCTTTGAGGTTTTGTTATTACTATTGAATTCTTATCAGTTTTTCCTCTTCACCAATTACTCTGTATTTGTTGCTATTAATCCATGCATGCTTAGTGCTTGATTAATTGTCTCTGCGCTTAATTTACGTTCATGCTTAATGATCAGTTTCGTTCATGATTAATTGATGTATGTGTTGCTTAATCACATAATGACATGCTTATGTTAATTTTCACTTAGTAATTTAATTTAGGGTTGGATTAAGTGGTTGAATTGATTAAGGATAAATTCTCGTAACCTAGGATAAGAGACTTGCTTGTGAATCACGGGGAAACAACATGTTTTAATTTTGTTTTTCTAATTCAAATTTTCTTGTTGTTTAATTTACAAAAACAAATACCCCCCCCCAATTCGTTACTGTTTTATTACTATCTGTTATGAATGTTTGGTTGACCATTGCTTGTTGGGAGACGACCTAGGATCACTTCCTAGATACTGTATTTTTAATGTTTATTTGAATCGGGTACGGCCTCGATCTGTTAGTCTCTTGAATCTTTGTAAGGGGAAACAAAAGATATCTCAGGCAGTTAGTCCTTTGAAATCTTTTGTTTAAAGGGAAGAGGAAGAATCAAAAGAATTCTCAGGCGGTTAGTCCTTTGAATCTTTTGACAAGAGGGAGAAGGTAGAAAAGATAGCACACTTTTGTTTTCTGCAGAATTTCCA
The DNA here is from genome assembly GCF_000004515.6 of Glycine max. Lineage (NCBI taxonomy): Eukaryota > Viridiplantae > Streptophyta > Magnoliopsida > Fabales > Fabaceae > Glycine > Glycine max. The sequence continues at coordinate 34,310,041 of NC_038244.2, forward strand.
CTTGCAAAAAAACAAGGTTTTGAAAACAAAGTTTAGAAAGCTTTTTGACAAAGAAAAAACAATGGGCAATGGTTAGAGAAAGATTGTGAAAAAGGATTGTTTGGAAGGATATCATATATCTTTTGAACATGTGCCAAAGTCATGCTTTTATAGACTCTTCATGTCTGGTCAAAGAAACCATTGGAAGAGTTATGACTTTTGAGAAAACCATGTTAAGAGTTATAACTCTTAACTTTTTCTTTAAAACTATTCACTGGTAATCGATTACCACAAAGGTGTAATCGATTACAGAATGTATTTTATGAAAAGTTGTGACTCTTCACAATTGGATTTGAATTCCAACGTTCAGATTCACTTGTAATCGATTACTAATATAGTGTAATCGATTACACTAATTGAAAATCATTTTGGAACGTTATAAATCATTTGAAAACATTTTTAAAACTAAACTGGTCACTGGTAATCGATTACTGATAACTGGTAATCGATTACCAGAGAGTAATCACTCTGGTAACTTAGAAAATTTGAGAAAATTCTTTTGTAAAACAAAACTGTGCTATTTGATTTTTGAAAAATTCTTTTAATACTCATCATATATGAAGTCTTGACTTATTACTTCTTGATTTCTTCTCTTGAATCTTCAATCTTGGATTGGATTCTTGATGCTTGATCTTGAAGTCTTGAATCAATCTTGAATTAATCACTTCGGCTTTTGGCATCATCAAAATTGCTTGGTTCATCATCATGAAGCTTGCTTCTACAACTTGTTCATGTATTCTTGCAATTCTTAGCCTATCATTTGAATTTCTAGTCTAATTCATGCATGTCATTTAGTTCAATCATGTTCTAAATCAATTCCTAGAAGTAGTCTTCTCATTGAAATTTTTTATTTTATTTTATTAGTTTCTTATATGATGCCTATGAAGAAATTGAGTTGTAGTGTTGAGTTGTGGTTGGATTTGTGAATGAAAATAAGTCTTAAGCTTTCTTGAATTGTGTTATCCAAGACAATTGAGCATAAGCAAACACAAATTGTAGAGCAAGAAAAGGTGATAAAGATTAACACCAAAACACACGTCGAGAACAACAAAAAAAGAAAATATGTTTGCTTGATTTACTTGAAAATTGTTCATTATTTTGAGTTGTATTACACGCCTATTTGACTTCTTGGAGTTGTTCATCTTTTGGATGTGTTTCCAAATTGACATAACTAGAATTTCTCTTTGAGTCTTGTTTTTAATTTCTCAATCTAATCTAGTGTCATTCTAGGACTTCCTTTGTGTTCCACCTTGGCTTGTGGTGGTGCTGTTCTTTTGCTTTATTTTTCCTTGAATCTCATTGAATTAATGTCATGTTAAATTTCCTTTTGGTTTAGCTTTCATTTCATTTTTTGGTTTCTTGCTTGTCTTTTTTATTTTGTGTGTTTAAGTGTTGCCTTCAATAAGCATTGCTTGAAGGAAGATTTTTGAGTCTTGGAGGTTAACCATCCTAGGAGCACCATTGGATTTGAAGCAACCAAAACCTCACAAAATTTTGAGTGAAACACTTGATAAAGCAAACAAGCATCGAAGACAAATTTGAAGACCTTAATTGCTTTGTTAAATTTGTTGTAATAGAACAATTGAGTGCTGAATTTTTTTATTGCAATTCCTTGTATTTGGATATACTTCAGGGGTGTATTGGGAGTCTCCAAGAAACCACCCAAACCTCTATTTGTGTTTAATAGCTTAGTGTAAACCGTCTAGACTAAGTGAAGAGCCAGTTGGGACCTCCAAAAGGTCATCCAAGCCTTCACATAGGAAACCGTCTAGCTTGCTTTAAATTTCCTTTAGCTTCCATTGTCAAACCGCTTAGATAGCTTGCTTTTTACCAATTAGTTTTTACCTTATTTTTCACACCTCTTTTAGTGTTTATTTTGGCTAGTTTCAACCACAATTTATTTTACCTTTTTTTTTCAAACCCCCAACAAGAAAGAACCACAACTTAGGAACCAAAATGAGTCTTCATTCTTCATCTAGTGTTAATGGTGAGGGTTCTACTCCTAAGGACACCTTGGATAAGATATTAGATGAGTTAAGATCTCTTAAGTTATGGAAAGAAAAACAAGAGAGAAAAGAAAAAGGAAAAAAAAGTGGAAGAAATAAGTCAAGATGAAAGAGAGAAAATAAGAGAGGAAGAAAGAAAAAAAATAATGAGAAATAAAAAGAGAAAAACATGCCTCCTATAGTAGTCATGACTCTTGCAAGAGTTTAAATGAAGAACATAGATACTATTATAGAGGGCATCATAGGTCACATACTAAACATCACTCCCATAGAAGAGAAAATGATAGAAGGTCTCAAGAGGTTAACATTAGTCTCCCATATTTCCATGGAAAAGATAATGTTGAGGCCTACCTAGATTAGGAAATGAAGGTTGAACAACTCTTTGTTTGCCATCATCTTAGTGAAGAAAGAAAATTTTCATTGGCTACCCTTAGCTTTCAAGGATATGCCCTCTATTGGTGGACTTTCCTTGTTAGGGAAAGAAGGATTCATGGGGATCCTCCAGTAAAGTATTGGAATGATCTTAAGAGTGCCCTTAGGAAGAGGCACATTCCGTCCTACTATGAAAGAGAGCTTATGGACAAGCTCCAAAGGCTTAGACAAGGAAGTATGAGTGTTGAAGAATATAGACAACAAATGGAGCTACTCCTTTTAAGAGCTGGACTTAGGGAGGAGGAAAGAACAAGCATAGCCAGGTTCCTTAGTAGGCTTAATATGGAAGTAAGGGACAAGGTTGAACTCCTTTCATATAAGGACCTAGATGAGTTAGTCCAACTTTGTATAAGAGTGGAGCAACAACTTAAAATAAAGTCTTCTTCAAAATCTTGTGGCTTTCACTCTTATCCAAGGAGCCTAAGGAATTTTGGGGGCTGCACCTTCACAACCCAAGGAAGATAAAGGTAAGACCATAGAGAAATCCATGCCTAAGACTATTTCTCAAGTAAGGACTAGCAACATTAAATGTTTCAAATGTCTTGGGAGAGATCACATTGCCTCTCAATGCCCCACAAAGAAAACCATGATTATGAGGGGTCAAGACATTTATAGTAGTCAAGAGGAGACTACTTCTTCCCCTTCTTCTAGTGGAAGTGAAGATGAAGTAAGGGGTGAAGAGTCTAGTGAGGATGTCTACCCCCATGAAGAAGGTGACCTCCTAATGGTTAGAAGGCTCCTTGGAGGCCAATCTTGTGATCTATCCCAATCCCAAAGAGAGAACATATTTCATACAAGATGCAAAATTTTAGATAAAACTTGTTCTCTCATTGTGGATAGTGGATCTTGTTGCAATTGTTGTAGCACAAGATTAGTTTCCAAGTTGAACCTCACTATCATTCCCCACCCAAAACCTTATAAACTTCAATGGCTCAATGAGCAAGGGGAAATGATAGTTAACCAACAAGTGAAGGTACCTTTCTCCATTGGGACATATAAGGATGAAGTTAATTATGATATTGTTCCCATGGAGGCAAGGCATATTCTCTTAGGAAGGCCATAGCAATTTGATAGGAAGATCATTTACAATGGCCTAACTAATGAGATTACCCTTACCCATCTTGACACTAAATTTGTGTTGTATCTTCAAACACCATCATAGATAGCTAAGGATCAAGTACAAATAAAACTCAAATGGGATGAGAAAAAGAATAGAAAAAGAAAAGAAGAACAACCTTTAATGGTTAAGGAGTGTAAGGAGGTAAGTGTCTCCTCCAAGAGGTTAACTAAGAAGGAAAGACATTTTGCAATAAAGATAAACATTAAAGAAACTTCCTTTCTTAGACAACCTCCACATCTTCTCCTTTGTAAAAGAACACTTGTTAGCACTACCGTACCTCTTGAGCTTGAGGTTATTCCTTAAGTAAAGGAGTTATTGGATGGGGGTTTGGTTCATAAGAGCTTAAATCCTTGTGCTTTGTTGGTGGCCAAAATAGGTATATGAGGCACCAAATCCCTATGATAGGTGGTATGATGAATGTGTTGAGTGGTGCAACCCTCTTTTGTAAAATCACTCATGCATCCAACATCTTCATGATTCGCATACATAGGGACTCATTAGGTAGGTTTGTTCTTATTTTTTGTTTCAATACAAACCTAGGTGCTCATATGGGACACCTCAGGTTTGTTGTACTTTTTGGAAGGAGTAATCAATAGGAAAATACAGAAAAAAGTATGTTTTATCGCATTACTTTCCTTAATTTTTTAAGTAGTGATCAAGAGGTTCCCACAGACCCTAAGAGAATAAAGGTAATTCCTGAGTGGCGCATCCACCAAGTATAAGGGAAATTTGGGGCTTCCATGACATAACAAACTTTTACAAAAGGTTTGTCCCATATTTTTCTATACTTGTACCACCACTCATTAAGTTGGTGGGGAACCATGTTCCCTCATGGGAAGATGCCTAGGAAAGGGATTTTTAGACCTTACCCTACTCTAACATACCCAACACCACTAATATATATATTTTTATTCTTTTTATAGGTGTTGAGGGAAGAATCCCAGAGTTTCAAGAATCTCTAGATTTGAGGTCAAATCCTTTTCAAGGGGGAGGGGATGATGCAATCCTATCCCCCAAGGGCATTGGATAGAAAACTCCAAGAATATTGGGCCAGAGATGCAAAAGAAGGCCCCGGGGTTCTCATGAGCCTTAGGGTAGATTTTGGGCCCATAGGCTAAGTATGAACCCACTTATCTTTGTACATATTAGATTAGGGTTTTGTTATTTTTGGGCCTTGTGTTTAGGACTCCATAGTGTAGGAAGGGTACCCTAGTAATATAGGATTTTTCAGCCCTTGTATTTTAGGGCACCTAGACTAGTTTTTGTATTAGGGGTAGGTTTGTAATTTCACATGCATTAAGTGCACTATTTAATGTGTGTGTTAAGAGAGAAATTTAATTGAATTAGGAGAAGCCTAATCCAATTAAATTTTGGACTAGCCTAAGGGGGAGGTAAGCATTTGCTTGCTACACCCCATTGCCACATCATATAGTCACACTTTGTGCTTGTCCTTCATGCTTTACATGTCTCATGACACTTAAGCACACTTAGTGGAGAATCTTAAACTTGATCTTAGGTTAGTGGGTTGAACCATAGCTGAAATTCACTAATCATAATTAGTGAAATTTTGGCTCCAAATTTGGCTCCACAAATTCAAATTCAAATTCAAGTGTCTATTCAAATTTAGTGGAGAATCTTGACACTTTGTGTTTGTCCTTCATGCTTTACATGTCTCATGACACTTAAGCACACTTAGTGGAGAATCTTGAACTTGATCTTAGGTTAGTGGGTTGAACCATAGCTGAAATTCACTAATCATAATTAGTGAAATTTTGGCTCCAAATTTGGCTCCACAAATTCAAATTCAAATTCAAGTGTCTATTCAAATTTCCCTCTAATTTTGTGTGACGCTTAGGCTATAAATAAAGGTTTTGTGTGTGCATTGTTTCAACTTTGATCATTTGAGAAATTATACTTCAAAGTTCAGACCTCATTTGAGGCATAAATTTTGTGTCCCCTTCTCTCCCTTTGCCTCCAGTCATCTTCTCCTACCTTCAAGCTCTTATCCATGGCTTCCTATGGTGGTGAGCTTGTTCTTGACTCATCTTCTCCTTGAAGTGACATCTCCAATAACCATTTGAGAAATTGCAAATTCAAGTGACGTTAATTGCTAAATTTTTTAGGTTCTAAATCCTGAAAATAATATTCAAGATTCAATATTGGTTAATTTGGCATGGGACCTATGAGAAAAGTTGAATCATGGCCTATCTACGTTATAAATGGATACAAATTTCAAATAGTTAGTTGGAATGAAGGCATGAATTCTTTTAATTATGGTGTTTACATACGCAAAACCGATGGTCAACTAGAATATGATTTTTACGGAATGTTGTCTGATATTATTCAATTGGAGTATACTAGCATCCCATTGATGAAGTTAGTTCTATTCAAGTGTGATTGGTTTGATAATACTCCTTATATAGTGACACAAGTAGATAAAAAATATGAGATTGTTGAAGTAAGCCAATAAAAAAGATATACTAAAGCATACGACCCATTTATATTTGCACAAGTATAACAAGTTTATTCCATAACATATCCTAAGGGACATCGAGGATGGTTAGTCATAATGAAGACAAAAGCTCGCAGCAGAATCACTGACAATATAGTAAGCGAAACTAAGCAAGAGGCTCCATACCAAGATGATGAGCTTGTAGGGCTTCAAAAAGTGTTGGAAGTTGACCCTGATGTCATTAATGAATCTTTTGCAGATGTTGATGGAGGTGGAGAAGAGATAGATGCAGATTTACTTAAACAACTAGACTTGGTTGAACCAGACGAGGATGAATGCATATTAAGTGAAAATGAGATTGAGAGTGACTTTGATGATGTAGATACTTCTTAGGTAATTCATACATTAAAGTTGATTGCATGTCTTATGTTTATTTTATTTTGTGTGTGTGTGTGTGTGTGTGTATATTTACATTTGTATGATTGTGGTTTGTAATATTTATTACATTTACTCTTGTAGTGAATATGAAAGAGAAGATAAGTGACCTATTTTGGTGTAGAAAACATGCTTATGTGAGTTTTCATTAACAAGTTGAATTTATTTGTTTACTAAACTATATTGATTCTGGTACTTCACTTTTTATTTATTTGTTCTTAATATTATATATATATATATATATATATATATATATATATATATATATATATATATATAGACGCACACACACACACACACACATATGTATGTGTGTAACAAAATCAAACATGTAGATGGCAGACAGAGGTAGAAGTGGTGGTCGCAGAACATTTAATCGTGGTAGAAGACGTGGTGTTAGTTTAGGAGTTCCAATTACCACCAACCCTTTCACCTCTTCCATTCACATATCAACCTCAGAGTCGATGGTTCATGTTGTTGCGCCAACACCAAACACACTTCCTACAGCTCAAGACCAACCAAATCCAACCTTTGTAATAGAGTCAATTCCCACTACCCCTATTAGAGATGCTTCACCTTCAGCACTAGATGATTATCTTACACCTAAGTATCCACCTGATCCAAATTGTAAACATATTGTTGATCAAAGGCCTTTCATTCGTGCATATAAAGGAGAGTAAGTGCATTTTATTTAACTATTAATTTTTCTTAAAATATTTTTTAAATGTGATATTGACAATGTCTTTATACATAGGTTTCAACCAACATATAGATGTTCTAATATCATATAAGATATCATTAAAGCAAAGTTTGATGAACCGACTCCAAGTTGGTTGAAGGTATCAGTTGACCTTCGCAATAGGTGGTTTGGAAAGTTTAAGGTAACTTGAATTATAGTTTAATTTAAAATGGATTGTTTCTTATATGATTTCTAATTTAGTTCTTGTTTCCTCTTTGATGTAGAAATAGTATAGGTGGCACCCAGCAGAAGAGCGGGCCATTAGAGCTATTTTTTAGACAAAAGGTTCACGCATTTTGAAAAGTGCAATGAACAAGATCAGAAATGGTCAAGATAAAGGAAAGTGGATAACAACCAATGTTCGAGCAGCCTTGGATGAACATTGGGGTTGTACATATTTCCTAAACAAGAGCTCCATTGCCAAGGCAAATCGATATGTTGATAGAGGAGCCTCAGCATACTATGGTGGTTCCATATCTACTGCAACTCACTTAGAAAATCCGGTAATTTCACTTTATATATGTGTGTGTGTGTGTGTGTGTGTTGGACAAGTGACCTCAATAACTTAAAGGGGGGGGGGGGGGGAGTGAATTAAGTCTCACAAAATTCCCACTAACAAATTTTTAATCCCTTTTTTAAAGGATAGACTCAGAATGCAGAAGAAGAAGCAACAATCAATTTACTAATGTTCTTTAGACGTGCAAGACAAAATTGATTGCAATAAAATAAATAAGATAAGGGAAGCGAGAAATGCAAACTCGATTTATACTGGTTCGGCCACTTCCAGTGCCTACGTCCAGCCCTCAAGCAACCCACTTAAGATTTTCATTAACTTTGTAAAAATCCTTTTTACAACTTCTGAACACCCAAGGACCCTTTCCCTTGTGTTCAGGCAACTCACAATTCAAGAGACAACCAGTCTCTTGATTACAACTTACTTTCTGAGATGAACAAAAAGATTTCTCTCCTTTAGAGTGGATAATAGAATTTGTTGTTTCTGGATGAACTCTCAATAGATTTGCAAGTGTTTGCCCAAGAGTTGTTGAGAGAGCATTTGACAATGAAGTTCTCTTAGAATATCTTTCTCTTGCTTTTCGAAGTCAGACACACATATATATAGGCCCTTCATGCCTTTTCAAAATGGTTTGAAGAGATGTGTCTTTTCAAAAAGCTTTTTCTAAAATTCTTCACTGGTAATTGATTACAGGTTTTTGGTAATCGATTACACAGTTATATTTTGAAGGGTCATGACTTTTCAAATTGAATTTCAAGAGTTTCATTGCTGGTAATCGATTACACATTCAAAATTCAAATTTCAAACCCTTTTAAGAAGCTGCTTTGCAAACCTGTCTTCTAGTAATCGATTACACTGCCTGGTAATCGATTACTAGAGCCTTGACATGTTGGAAAAAATGTGTTTTGAGGCAAAAGCTGATCTTGAGTGAATCTTGAAGCAATGCTTGTTTGTTGAAGCAACCTTGTCTTAATCTTGAAGCAATACTTAACCTTTGAATGTTTGTTGAAGTGATCTTGAAAGCAACCTTGTTTGATTATTCTTTGGCATCATCAAAATCATGTATTCATATATTCACAATATATACTTCATTGATTTTGAATTCAATGTAATTAATTAAATTTTTTACAATTTTAACTTTTTAAATTTATGTAGTTAATGGAGTTTCAAAGACCACCAACTGCTTGGGAGGTGATGGAGAAAACTAAGAAATTGAAGTTAGGAGAATGGGTTAATGATAAGTTTGGCGAATTTGCTGCAAGTTATTTTTTCTAATTCTATCACTTTATTTGATATATAGTGATTGGTATTATAAATGAACTCTTACCTTTGCTTAATATCTCTTGAACTTATTTTTTCCTGTATTAGTGGCAATTTTCTTGAATATTAATCCTTATATGTCTACACATTTAACAATTTATCTTCATACCTCACTTTATATTGAAGGAGAAATATCAACATCGTCGAGAGGACATCTTACAACATTCGATAGAGGAAGACACATCTACATAGGATTCCCTTAACCCTGCTACTTCTATTAATGAGAATGAAATATATTTGAATGTTGTTGGAGGCCCAAATTATAAGGGGAACGTGTACAGGCTAGGTACTTCGAGCAAAATTTAGTTGCTCAAAATCAGGTCCATCTACTTCTGTTGCTCCGACGGAAGACCAAATAGAGGAAATGCGTGAGACAATTAATAAATCGAATGCTGAGCTTTTGGCAAAGGCAAATAAGGAAAAGACACTTGAGGAAAAGATGTTGCAACTGATGGAGAATCATGACCACCTAAGTAAGGAGATGTGACAACAAATGTAAGAACAAAATGAGCAAACTCATCAACAAAATGAGCAAGTGCAACATATATTACAACACTTGCATATTCAGTCTATCATGTCAACTCTTAGTCTATCAACTACCATAGCATATGGAACTGAGCGCCATGTTGATGATGCTCAAGTTGATCATTCTCATGACATGTCAAAGGACCATTGACTCCTGATTATTATTTATTTTACTTTGATTATGTCATGTTAGTTATGAATCTGAACTTTATTAAACTTTGACATTGCATTTTATTAAACTTTGAAAACTTTGAATTTGCACTTCATCAATCTTTAAATTAGAACTTTGTTATTACATATATTTACTCATTATGAACGCCCACTTTTATTTATAAGTTGGATTATACAATTTAATTAAAAATTATATTTACAGTTGATAATTATTAAGCAGACATAAAATGACAAAACAAAAAATACAACATTTTTTTGTTTAGCCAGCAAATCTATGATTGAAATAAATAGTGATCGAATTAGCAATCGAACTGCATTTTTAATTTGAAACAAATAGCAACCGCATTAGCGACCAAATTATACATTTTTAATGCATTTTTAATTTGCGACAGTAATTTTTTTAAATAACTTTTTAAAACTAATTATTTAATAGCGACCAAATATTATTTCCATTTATTTTGCATTTAAAATTAATTATTCAATAGCGACTGAATATTATTTTAATTTATTTTATGTTTAAAATTTTATTATTTATTAGCGACCGAATTAGCGATTGAGATTTTCAATTGCTGAAGTGGTCCCAAGCAAAAATAAGAACCAAATATGCAATGACTGAATTTATTGTCGTGCAACCAACTTCTTCGGTCGTGAAATAGCGACCAAATATAAATTCGGTGACTAAGGACTTAGCGACTTGGGTTTTTGCAATGTAGAGATGTCGGTCGCTAACACTTTTAGTGACCGAATTTAACAATTTAGGGACCAAATTTTTCGGTCTCTAAAACATGTTTTTTTTTGTAGTGAGCTGTGGAGGTACACCTTGTTTTGTTGCTCATCATGAAGAATATATGTTATCTTACGATGAATGCATGCACATTTTTATTTTACGTCAAAATTGATAATGGTATCCTCTTACAGAAAGTTTTATTGACTATGTCTTAACGAACAAAAATAATGATTTTCTTACCCTGAAAGAATTAACTCTTATAACGACATGAATGTGGGACGATGAATAAAAATGTTTTTAATTTTTTCCTATTTCAGGGTGTCATAGTATCTCACTCCTAAAAGCTCACATGATTTTGACGATATCAAATATATTAAAATTTGATGGACTAATGAATTTCAGCTTTTAAATCAACATGAGATTAAAATGGAAGAGAATCTTGCAAAAAGTATAATCATGTTATTTTAGCAAAGTTTTTAAAAACCAAATCACCATCCCCTCTTGATTATTTTACCTAAGTCATTATATCTAGCAATTATTGTCAAAATAATTTTTTTAAATCTCAATTCAATACAAGTTCGTATTTTCACCTCATTTTAGTAAAGGAAAAACTTAATTAAAAAATTGTTTTTGGAAATGTAGATTCCTAGAAAGAAAACATTCTCATCATAAAATTCTAAAAAAACTTAAATAATAAGTTGTTATTTTAATGTAACTTTAAAATAAGAAAATCACACCAATGTGTGGTATTATGTATAGTTCAATTATAAAATATTATGTGAATTATATAGTCACATCAGTCAATCAATTTTTTTATAATTTAAACTTGAGTATCTTATAGTAAATTTTATATTTTTATTTTATATTTTAGTTTTTAATTTAATATTCTATTAAAATATCACTTTATTTTTAATCTTTCCATAGGAATTGAATTAGAAAGATTAGAGATAAAGTGTTCTTTTAATAAAATATTAAATTAAAAATAAAAATAATATATATATAATTTTCTATAAAATCATCAAGTTTGATATAAAAAAACAATTCAAATTTGATTAAATGACACAATTATGTAATCCAGATGACATTTCATAATTAAATTATATATAATACACAACAATAGAATTATAACTTATTTTAAATTCACACTAATAAGTGCCTAAAAAATATCCCTCCTAACCCACCCCCAATATAGAAAATAAAAGATAAAAGGACGTGGATGGACAAGAAGCTAATAGGATTCTCTTTTAATAGTTAACGGTTGAGATAAAGTAAGAGCCATATCCAACGGTCATGATGAGACGTCGATGGGAAAGAAAAAACCAGTGGCGGAAAGACATATCTGTGATCGCAAATTGTGGCGGCTTAATTGAAAGTGAGCAAGAACTTAGGCAACAAGCTAAGCGTGAATATTTAATTTAATATTCATAAGAGAATAACAAACCTAATAACACATAGGGAGTTGCTAGGTGCACCCAGCAATATTGCTGGTGCACCCAGCAATATTGCTGGTGCACCCAGCAATTTTAGTGAATGGCCATTTTGCCCTTTAAGTTAAAAATTTAAAAACGCGCTCCTCTTCTCGGAAGACCACTGCTACTTCTTTTCTTCTTCCATTCCTGTTGATCCTCCAAGCTTTCGTCTTCTTCCGGACACCGCGAGCCAAGCTTTCGTCTTCTTCCGGACACCACGAGCCAAGCTTCTTCTTCTTCTCCGTCTTCTCCGCGAACAGCCTTCGAGGTTAGTCTCCCTAACTCTCCATTGCTTTTACTATCCAGTATTGATTCAGCAGTGGAACCTTAGGATAGTAACCTTAGGGTAGTAACCTTAGGGTAGAAGACGAGAGGGGAGAAGATTAGAGTATGCCGGAAAAAATGGGGAAATGGCTGACGACGGAGTCTTCCGGAAGACCCGTTAGGGGTTCTTCCGGAAGTTCCAGAAGAACCTTTTCCGGAAAGTTTCCGGAAGAAGTGTTCTTCCGGAAGTAACCAAACGTCTTCCGGAAGAACAGTTCTTCCGGAAGACTTCCGGAAAACGTCTTCCGGGAACTTTCCGGAAGAAGTGGTTCATCCGGAAGAATTCCGGAAGACGCGCACTTCCGGAAGAACTTCCAAAGTTCCGGAAGACCTTTCCGGAAGAACCCCTTCTTCCGGAATGTTTCCGGAAGAACCACTTCTTCCGGAAGTGGTTTTTTTGTTTTTTTTTTGTGTTTTTTTTTTTTAAATTTTTTTTAAACAGAAATTGTTTTGTTTTTTTTAAAATGAATTATTTTATTTATTTTGGTTATTTTGTTTTTTAGATTTTATGAAAAATGAAGTTTGGGTTTTTGATGTCATATTTTTTTTATAATTTAAATTGTGTATTTTTACTAAATATTAATTTGTAAATTAATTTTTTTTTATAAAAGTAGTTGTGTTTGTTTTTGTTTATTGTTTTTTTTTAAATTAGTGTTTTTTTTTTTTAAAATGAAGTTGTCTATTTTTATAATTAAAGTTGTGTGTTTTGGAAGTTTTATAAAAATACTAATTTTTTATAATTAATTAGTTTATTTAATTATAAATGAAGTATTTTATTTACTAAAAAAATTGTGGATGTTTACTAAATAATTTTTTTTTTACATTAGTTGTTTAATTTTTTTTAAAAAAATTAACTTGTGGATGTTTACTAATTAATTTTTTTTACATTAGTTGTGTTTTTTTTTTATAAATGAAGTTGTTTATTTTTTTTAAAAAATTAAGTTGTGGATGTTTAGTAATGAATTATTTTTATATTAGTTGTGTTTTTTTTTATAAATGAAGTTGTTTAATTTTTTTTAAAAAAAATTAAGTTGTGCATGTTTATTAATAATTTTATTTTACATTAGTTGTTTTTTTTTTATATAAATGAAGTTGTTTAATTTTTTTTTTAAAATTAGGTCGTGTATGTGTGAAAATAATTTGATTTAAGTTAGTCTTATTTGTTTATAAATAAAGTTGATTTTTTATAAAGAAAATTGTGTATATTTTGACCGAAAAAAATACGTGTTCGACATGATTTACAGATCATGGCCAGAACACGAGGTTTAGGTCGTGCCATAGGTAGAGTTGTAGGCAGAGATAGAGCTGCTGACGAGGATGCTGGCGATGTTCCCGAGAGGCGTAGGCCTACTGCCTCAACCCGTAGGCTACGCGTTCATCAGATGACTACGGAGGGACGTGATATGGCTGAGGACGTCGCTGACATGACTGATGATGTCCCTGAGCAGCCTACGGAGGCACCTGAGATGCGTGCGGACGCACAGGGTGCTGATAGTGGTGAGGGGTCAGATGGTGATGATGCTGCAGAGGGATTCCTTGGTGGTCCACGTGACCCGTCAGTGCTCACATCATTTGCCGAGCATGTTGCACATGCCGTGTGGAGTGGACAGGTATTTTAATTTGTTAATTATTTGTCATTGTTTATTTATTTGTTTATGATTAATTTTTTTTAATAATTGTATAATTTGTACTTCAAATCAGGAACGTCCTGATTTGAAGTTAGTGTCACATGGGAGGAAGCTGACACTGATTGGGAGGCCAGTGCCTGAGATTGAAGGCCTGGTGGCTGCCACAGGATTAAGTCCACTGATAGATTGTTCAGTTATTACTGGCGATCCTGGACTTATATCCGCATTTGTGGAGACAGTGAGACTAGCACCTTCCACCTTCCAGTAAGAGAGCTGACGATCACATTGGATGATGTGTCGTCCATTCTACATTTGCCCATCACTGGCGCCTTGCACAGTTTCCACGCTCTTTCTACGGAGGAGGCCAGATTCTTGCTCACGGAGTTGCTGGAAGTGTCTGCGGAGGAGGCCAGAGCCGAGACAGCACTCACACGTGGAGCATATGTACGATTAGGATGGGTTCGTGACATTTATGAGACCAGATGTCAGGCCCGGCGGTGGATTGTCGCAGCTCGCGCTTATTTGCTGCACCTTGTCGGTTGCACTCTTTTTGCTAATAAGAGTGCAACATACGTGCATGTGGTCCACCTTGACGCTTTCCGGGACCTCGCTCATAGTGGTGGTTACGCTTGAGGGGTTGCCGCGCTGGTTCATATGTACGACCAGTTAGATGAGGCTTGTAGGACCACCACCCGACAGCTTGCGGGGTACTTGACGCTATTTCAGGTAAATTTTGTGTTTATTAATATGTTAGGTTCGATTATGATTTAAACATGTTTTTATGTTATGTTAACCTCAATTATTGTGTAGTGCTGGATCTATGAGCACTTCCCTAGTGTGCATCAGTGCGTGACTGACGACACATACCAGGAGACGTCCCCACGTGCTTCCCGGTGGTTGACGTCGAAGGCGCACATGAAGGGCATCACAGGAGCACCCTACAGGGCACGTTGTGATGGTTTGACCGTCACAGATGTGTCCTGGTTGCCGTACACGGAGCATCGGGGTGTTAGGGCGTTTCAGGAGATTTCATCGTTCCAGGGTCAGCTCAGATGGGGTCCTATGATCGTCGCAGTTCGACCGGAGAGGGTGGTACGCCAGTTCGGTTACATCCAGAGCATCCCTCCGCCGCCTGTTAGTGCACGATTGTCACAGGATCAGATAGATGACAGGTGGATGGAGTTTGCGGATCACTTACTACCTGCGGGTCAGCCTTGTTTAGTGCCTGGGCAGGTATTTGCGGATTACATTGAGTGGTTTTTCCGCATATCTCACTCTTTCATGACACCGACCCAGGCAGCTGACCAGCAGAGGGATGCACCAGCTGCAGACCCTGAGGACTACATACAGCCGCCCAGCCCCCAGGTTCCAGTGGCATTTGACCCCCCTCCATATGTGGTAAGATTATTTGCGCGTTTAATGTTTTATGAGTTGTTGTTTATTTTGAATTTCATAATAAATGTTTTTACTGACTTTGACAGGATGATTACGAGGGATATGAGGCGATTGCACAGAGGTTGGAGCGTGTGCTCAACCTTAGGATAGTCACTGCAGGCACAGAGTTATATGACATTATGCAGGACTGCCTGACGATCGCGAGAGGGGGACCCAGTGCTGATGGGACGGTCAGGGCTCGTCAGAGACGCCGCACGGACCATTGATCATTGTATTTATTTTGTTGTGTTGTAGTTGACATGAATATTTGTAATTATTACAGTTTTTGTTTAATATAGTTGGCGTGTTTTGCACAGTTTATTATTTTATAATATAGTTTGTTATTCCGATTGTTTGTGGTCCTTAAGCGAAGTTTACGGTTGTTTTAAATTTATTTTTAAAAAAAGGGAACCTAGAATCATGAGTTTTGTTTGTAAGAATTACATAAAAAATAAAAGTTTTTAAAATGATTAATAATTCATAAGTGAACCCTTTTTCCATGTTCAAGTACCCATGTTTGTAAGAATTACATAAATGAACCCTTTTTCCATGTTTGTAAGAATTACATAAAAAACATAAGTTTTTAGAATCATGAGTTTTGTTTGTAAGAATTACATAAATGAATCTTTTTTCCATGTTCAAGTACCCATGTTTGGGATTTTTTTGCGTGGGTGTGTCTGTGCCCTGAGACAATGGAGGGCGGCCATTTCTCATGTTTGGACGTCAAAGAATCCAAAAAAAATAGTCCCGTTCCCCAGTTCCGTCAACTAACACGTCAAAACAAAGCCTCAAAATCCAAAAAAATAGGAAATGAACCCTTTTTCCATGTTCAAGTACCCATGTTTGGGATTTTTTTGCGTGGGTGTGCCTGTGCCCTGAGACAATGGAGGGCGGCCATTTCTCATGTTTGGACGTCAAAGAATCCAAAAAAAATAGTCCCGTTCCCCAGTTCCGTCAACTAACACGTTAAAACAAAGCCTCAAAATCGAAAAAAATAGGAAATGAACCCTTTTTCCATGTTCAAGTACCCATGTTTGGGATTTTTTTGCGTGGGTGTGCCTATGCCCTGAGACAATGGAGGGCGGCCATTTCTCATGTTTGGATGTCAAAGAATCCAAAAAAAATAGTCCCGTTCCCCAGTTCCGTCAACTAACACGTCAAAACAAAGTCTCAAAATCCAAAAAACAAAGTCTCAACTTTATTATGGGAATTAAACACGCCGTAAACATATAAAGGTTACATCAACAAAAAAACAAAAAATTAAACATGACATTCAGTTGTTTAGCGATGTCCCACTGACCTCGTCTTCAACATATTTAGTAAAGACAACTAAAATTTCTATTGGTCCATATTTTTTCCAGTAGTTAGATTGTACTAACACCTTCAGCAGTTCTTCGTTGGTGATCAGCTCATTTATTTCATATTTTATAACCGTATCTGAATACTCAAACCGAGCTGGTTGGCGGAAAAACAATCGTCTTACCGTTTGTGATTCGTGAATTCCAAGAGGGGGGATCCCTTTAGGTGCAACTTGCTTGATTAAATTCTTCAGTTCATCGATGGTACATGTTGAAGGAATTTGAAATTTCTTAGGATTTTTTCCTGTGAACGCGCAACCAACAAATTTGTTCTGCGGTGGCATGTTCCATTTGCCGTTGTAATACAGGATCGCGTCATGAATACGAGGCATAGTGCGTTCAAGTAAGTTTATTATTCCATCTGGTGTTCTTCCAACGGTGCATAATAACTCAATCGGACCAACACAAGAAAATTGATCATTACACATTAACATTGTGTTGACATCGTCATCATTTATCAATTTGATACACTCAAAGCGAATTTGGTTACCTGTATCGGTGAATGGCTTCCGGTAGTGAATTTCATCCAAAAATTGTTTGTCGGATAGCTGAAGGGTATTGTGTATTCTGGTTTTTAGGCTTGCAAAATCACACCTATTTGGTACTCGAATGGGCACCGGAGTTGAAGTTTGGAAGTAAACCCCAGTATCATTGTGAATAATCGATCCATTTGGATAAATGAAAGCCAACCTTGAGTTGACAATCGTCTGACTGCTAGTTTCTCCTAGAAATGCCATAGTTTGTGTATCAGTTGGGAGATTATTTGAAAGCAAGATAATGTGTGATTTAGTAGCCTAGTCTGCCATATATATAGATGGTTGTGACCGAGCCTTTGTTTAACTTTGTTTACAAAAAAATAGACACGCGTAAATGTGTAGTCAAGTCAGCCAATGTGTTGTCGCTAATGTGTAGTCAAGTCAACCAATGTGTTGTTGAGCGACTGCTAGTTTCAAAATGTGTACTGAAGTCAACCAATGTGTTGTCACGCTCAAACTGTAACACGCATGCATGTCATTATGTGTTGTCAATTATGACAATGATGTATGCTGTACGCGTAAATGATTTTTGTTGGACCAACAATTTCCTTGCTTAACCAAACGAGTAGTTGATAATATTAATTGGTTAGTGACGGGTTACAACGAATTATATCGCATAATGAATACAAATAAATAAACAATGAATGTTTAGTCTTCATTTAGGTCTACATAGTGTGTTTTGAATGACATCAAGCTTGTGTATTCCTGCATTCTACTAATATATGGAATTGCCCATTGCTTTGCCTGAGAATAACAATTGGTTGACCACAACAGCGCTGGGGGCGGCAACGGACAATGGTCTTTCAAATAAACCTGTTGTACATGAACAAACATTATATCATGCGCTGACCGTGCCAAATGAACAAGCGAAGTCATTGCATAATTGTTACACTAACTATATTCAATGTACCTGAACAAAATGATTTCCAAACACGTGACCGACACATATGATGCGGTGGCCAGAAGAGTCAGGTGGTGGTTGACTTCTAAGAGGGAAAAATGTCATGCTTTGTTGTTGGGACAACGATACAAGGATTACGTTATACCGTGAAGCAATCACATATCCCATGTCTGTTATATCCATCCACTTGTCCACACTAACCTGAATGAACCAAACATACACATGTAAGTAATTTAAACATTGTTATTAAAAAAAATTAACCTAAAAACATACCTTTGAAAATCCATCAACAAGTAGGGACAACTTTAATTGTTCAAATCTCTCTGTGCCACCGAAGAGGTTCATGTACTCATGCGACCACCTGCCAAGTTCTTTAAGCAATTCATTACGCACTAACGGCCACGAATCTTCCCCCATACCTAATAAAGCGCCAATGGACCGATATCCACAGTTACCGTCCGCTTTCACATCCACAACGTCACGAATGAAACCTTGAAAGAATGACGCAAATTGATCCAACATCGGGATGATCCTTGTTGGCTGACGCGGTTGAGAACATGATGCACTTCGTTTCACTGGAGAGCTGCTGCTTTGAACAGAATGAAAAGCATCAACATACTCCCAGTAAGACGGATCACGCTTTGTGGATGTTTGACTTCTTTTCATCGGTTTCTTCGGTGCACCTTTAGTGTTCACCTTTGATGGAGGAGGGCACATAGAGTTATGATCAGGGTATGCGATTTCTCGAAGTTTACTCTTCAGATTTACTTTGCCAGCCACATCAAGTTCATCAAACCTTTTAGATATGACCTCTATTTCTTCCTTGATGGTGACTTCCGTCTCACATAACCCTTGGTCTGAAAAGCAAAGTCTCCTCCAAAAAAGATGGACTGACTCCAATGGGATGCTGCTAGCAGTATACCTAGAAAGCTCACATGCACAAGGAAGCCCGTGCGTGCTTCTCATCACACAACCACAAGAAGAGAGATTGTTGCCGAGATAACGTAGACGGTCAATCTCAGAAGCAATCTGATTTAAAGCATCCCTCGAAACCATCCCAAGAAGCCTCTTGTATAAGGTTTTTTTATATACATGGCCAACCACATGCGTACTGGTTTCAAAGGATGCTTTAATTTCAACGTGTTGCAGCGTGATCATGTTGTTCATGGCATCCCAAACACTACATAGGTCTCCAACGCTATTTTGTAGTACTCTTTTGAGAGCCCAATGAGCTGATTCAACCCTACATTTAAAATACACAACAAACATGAAAATATACAACAATTAAATACCATTTAATATTAATCGTTACTAACAAATAAAATCAGTTGTTAATACCTGTTTGTTGTTGTGTTGCCTAGGTGCATGACCTTATTCGTCCATGCTGTAATAAATTTTTCCTTGTGGGGGATAATCCATGTGTCGTTAACATAGTCAACGAACATCGGCCAAGGCGAACAAGCAACTTGAAACTTCTGATATGACTCATGGAACTCGTATTCGGACGGACAATCAACCAAAGTACCCCAGTTATCCATTACATAGTCCCACGCATTTTTTTCCCCGATTAAAGATTTGCACTTCGCCTTCACATTCTTATCGATATGAAACCTGCACAACAAATTAGTAGACTCGGGAAACACAGTTTTCACTGCATTCATCAGTGCTAGGTCTCTGTCAGTGACAATAACAAGAGGGAGGCGATCGTGTCTTAAAAATAGGCCTCGAAATCGTTCCAAAGCCCATACAATATTATTAACACGCTCAGCCTCCAGATATGCAAACCCAGCAGAGAATGTCATCGCCGTTGGTGTCACTCCAACAAAGTCAAGTAGTGGGAGTCTGTACCTGTTTGTTTTGTAGGTACTGTCTATAAAAAACACTAGATGACATGCATTGCATAACTTTACTGCATCTGGGTGACACCAAAACAGATCACGCACCACAACTTCATCCTTCAATCTATGCCAATGAATGTATTGATCACGTTCGAGAAGCTTCATCAGATGCTGCATTTCGGTATCAGCTCCTCTTATTGAAGAACGATATGCACTTCTTGCATTGTAAATTTGCTTTATCGTGGTGTAACTGTCGGCATTGTGTTCCTTCAACGTTAGCAAGATGTTTTTCGGTTTCACCATCGACTTTGTCATATCAGCAATAATTTTCTTTTCTTCCTTAGTCAATCGCCCGGCGTATGGATGTCCAACTAAGGACTTCGCCAATTCATGATTATGAATCCCACAGATCAACTTCACCATCCAACCTTCCCCTCCACGCACTGGTTTCCCACGAAGCCTGAAGGGACAACCACATTTCCTACTCCCGGTGTCTTTTCTAACGAATTCTTTATTTCTACACTTGTACGTACCACTCCTTTCACACCCAATTAACACAAATGAACTTCTTCCTCTGCTACCGGTCTCTGTGTCAGATCTCATAATCACTGCAACA
The DNA here is from genome assembly GCF_000004515.6 of Glycine max. Taxonomy (NCBI): domain Eukaryota; kingdom Viridiplantae; phylum Streptophyta; class Magnoliopsida; order Fabales; family Fabaceae; genus Glycine; species Glycine max. Next base: position 34,330,625 of record NC_038244.2, read on the forward strand.
AATCCATTTTCATGGGCAACTGTTCGAGCCCATTGCAAAACATCATCTCGAGTAGCGAATACCTACAACGCAACCCTAACACATTAATTTTCGTACAAACCATCAATTCAACCAATGACTCAAATTATCTATGATTACCTGAGATGTATTAAAAGCATTTGAACAATCGACATGTGGTTCATTCACTCCACATTCTTCTTGATTATCATAATCATAATCCATATGAACTTCTTGTGACATCGCAAAGTCATACCTCCATTGATCTTCGTCCATCTTAAGGACATATGCATCATACACAAGTACATTCAAATTATCATATAACCACATCCAAAAATTTACTACACCTTAAATAACAAACATATTAATAGGACATATGCATCATACACGACTATATTAAAATTATCACTATATTCTAAATTTATAACTACATTATTTACTTAAACTAAACTTATCACTATAATAACAACTAATAAACATTTTTGTACCATATACATTAAG
>NC_038244.2:34331561-34332526 GCF_000004515.6 Glycine max
CTTAAAACATTTAAGTCACCCGGAATTATATACTGTTATACCACCATCTTTATCAAAGAAATAATCCACCCCCTATATACCCCAGAAAACAAAAAAAATTCAAATCAGAAATATATATATCTATATATACCTTTATACAGAAATTAAAATTATAATCCACAATAAATTACAATACAGTAGTAAAAACCAACAATTCAGAAGAGTTTAACAGAAAAGTAAAGAAAACAGATTCCGGAAGAAGGTCTTCCGGAAGCACTTCTTCCGGAATTGGCCTTCGTAACTTCCGGAAGACCTTCATCCGGAAGTGGTCATTCCGGACCTTCCTCCTTCTGTGCCTAAAATTTCTTCCAGATACATTTTTTACTGTTTTTCTTCTCTAAAAGCTAACCGGAAAACGAAATAAACGCGTACCTCCGACAAAATAGGAACAACAGCCACTAATAAAACTTCAAATACGGAACACGGGACCACCAAATCTTCAAATACTTCACTTCACGGGACCACCAACAGACTGCTGAAGGGACCACCACCGAAACAACAGCAAACGGAAGAAACAAACAAAGCAAACGGAAGAAGAAACAAAGCAAACGGAAGAAGAAACAAAGCAAACGGAAGAAGAAACAAAGAAAGCGCAGTAAAACACAGCCTGAAGACGTTAATTTAAAGAAATTTACACAAGGGCAAAATCGTCATTACATACGCATTAAAAAAAAAAACTAACTTCCGGAAGAAGCTTCTTCCGGAAGACAATGGAATTCTTCCGGAAGAAGCTTCTTCCGGAAACATTTCGGATGACGTTCTTCCGGAAATTGTCTGTGAGTATTTCCGGAAGACACAAATTAATCTTCCAGAAGAAGATTCTTCCGGAAACTTTCCGGAAAAATTATTTCCGGAACTTTTCCGGAAGAACCTTCTTCCGGAAGAATAATTGCTGAAGGGCAGTTTTGCCACTTCACTGTTTGCTG
>NC_038244.2:34335063-34354146 GCF_000004515.6 Glycine max
TATATATATATATATATATATATATATATTTGTTAATAATGGATTATTTGTTTAATTAGGTATAATGGTATATATTGTGGACATTAAAATTTATAACAATAAAATTCATTTAATAATTTTTTTGTTTTATAATGATATATATATATATATATATTTCTGTTTTATAATTTTTTGTATTTCTGTTTTATATATTTTGTGGATTATTGATTTAATTAGGTATAATGGTATAATATTAAATGATATAGGTAACTTAAATGTATAATGGTACAAAAATGTTTTATTAGTTGTTTATTATAGTGATAAGTTTAGTTTAAGTAAATAATGTAGTTATAAATTTAGAATATAGTGATAATTTTAATATAGTCGTGTATGATGCATATGTCCTATTAATATGTTTGTTATTTAAGGTGTAGTAAATTTTTGGATGTGGTTATATGATAATTTGAATGTACTTGTGTATGATGCATATGTCCTTAAGATGGACGAAGATCAATGGAGGTATGACTTTGCGATGTCACAAGAAGTTCATATGGATTATGATTATGATAATCAAGAAGAATGTGGAGTGAATGAACCACATGTCGATTGTTCAAATGCTTTTAATACATCTCAGGTAATCATAGATAATTTGAGTCATTGGTTGAATTGATGGTTTGTATGAAAATTAATGTGTTAGGGTTGCGTTGTAGGTATTCGCTACTCGAGATGATGTTTTGCAATGGGCTCGAACAGTTGCCCATGAAAATGGATTTGTTGCAGTGATTATGAGATCTGACACAGAGACCGGTAGCAGAGGAAGAAGTTCATTTGTGTTAATTGGGTGTGAAATGAGTGGTACGTACAAGTGTAGAAATAAAGAATTCGTTAGAAAAGACACCGGGAGTAGGAAATGTGGTTGTCCCTTCAGGCTTCGTGGGAAACCAGTGCGTGGAGGGGAAGGTTGGATGGTGAAGTTGATCTGTGGGATTCATAATCATGAATTGGCGAAGTCCTTAGTTGGACATCCATACGCCGGGCGATTGACTAAGGAAGAAAAGAAAATTATTGCTGATATGAAAAAGTCGATGGTGAAACCGAAAAACATCTTGCTAACGTTGAAGGAACACAATGCCGACAGTTACACCACGATAAAGCAAATTTACAATGCAAGAAGTGCATATCGTTCTTCAATAAGAGGAGCTGATACCGAAATGCAGCATCTGATGAAGCTTCTCAAACGTGATCAATACATTCATTGGCATAGATTGAAGGATGAAGTTGTGGTGCGTGATCTGTTTTGGTGTCACCCAGATGCAGTAAAGTTATGCAATGCATGTCATCTGGTGTTTTTTATAGACAGTACCTACAAAACAAACAGGTACAGACTCCCACTACTTGACTTTGTTGGAGTGACACCAACGGCAATGACATTCTCTGCTAGGTTTGCATATCTGGAGGCTGAGCGTGTTAATAATATTGTATGGGCTTTGGAACGATTTTGAGGCCTATTTTTAAGACACGATCGCCTCCCTCTTGTTATTGTCACTGACAGAGACCTAGCACTGATGAATGCAGTGAAAACTGTGTTTCTCGAGTCTACTAATTTGTTGTGCAGGTTTCATATCGATAAGAATGTGAAGGCGAAGTGCAAATCTTTAATCGGGGAAAAAAATGCGTGGGACTATGTAATGGATAACTGGGGTACTTTGGTTGATTGTCCGTCCGAATACGAGTTCCATGAGTCATATCAGAAGTTTCAAGTTGCTTGTTCGCCTTGGCCGATGTTCGTTGACTATGTTAACGACACATGGATTATCCCCCACAAGGAAAAATTTATTACAGCATGGACGAATAAGGTCATGCACCTAGGCAACACAACAACAAACAGGTATTAACAACTGATTTTATTTGTTAGTAACGATTAATATTAAATGGTATTTAATTGTTGTATATTTTCATGTTTGTTATGTATTTTAAATGTAGGGTTGAATCAGCTCATTGGGCTCTCAAAAGAGTACTACAAAATAGCGTTGGAGACCTATGTAGTGTTTGGGATGCCATGAACAACATGATCACGCTGCAACACGTCGAAATTAAAGCATCCTTTGAAACCAGTACGCATGTGGTTGGCCATGTATATAAAAAAACCTTATACAAGAGGCTTCTTGGGATGGTTTCGAGGGATGCTTTAAATCAGATTGCTTCTGAGATTGACCGTCTACGTTATCTCGGCAACAATCTCTCTTCTTGTGGTTGTGTGATGAGAAGCACGCACGGGCTTCCTTGTGCATGTGAGCTTTCTAGGTATACTGCTAGCAGCATCCCATTGGAGTTAGTCCATCTTTTTTGGAGGAGACTTTGCTTTTCAGACCAAGGGTTATGTGAGACGGAAGTCACCATCAAGGAAGAAATAGAGGTCATATCTAAAAGGTTTGATGAACTTGATGTGGCTGGCAAAGTAAATATGAAGAGTAAACTTCGAGAAATCGCATACCCTGATCATAACTCTATGTGCCCTCCTCCATCAAAGGTGAACACTAAAGGTGCACCGAAGAAACCGATGAAAAGAAGTCAAACATCCACAAAGCGTGATCCGTCTTACTGGGAGTATGTTGATGCTTTTCATTCTGTTCAAAGCAGCAACTCTCCAGTGAAACGAAGTGCATCATGTTCTCAACCGCGTCAGCCAACAAGGATCATCCCGATGTTGGATCAATTTGCGTCATTCTTTCAAGGTTTCATTCGTGACGTTGTGGATGTGAAAGCGGACGGTAACTGTGGATATCGGTCCATTGGCGCTTTATTAGGTATGGGGGAAGATTCGTGGCCGTTAGTGCGTAATGAATTGCTTAAAGAACTTGGCAGGTGGTCGCATGAGTACATGAACCTCTTCGGTGGCACAGAGAGATTTGAACAATTAAAGTTGTCCCTACTTGTTGATGGATTTTCAAAGGTATGTTTTTAGGTTAATTTTTTTTAATAACAATGTTTAAATTACTTACATGTGTATGTTTGGTTCATTCAGGTTAGTGTGGACAAGTGGATGGATATAATAGACATGGGATATGTGATTGCTTCACGGTATAACGTAATCCTTGTATCGTTGTCCCAACAACAAAGCATGACATTTTTCCCTCTTAGAAGTCAACCACCACCTGACTCTTCTGGCCACCGCATCATATGTGTCGGTCACGTGTTTGGAAATCATTTTGTTCAGGTACATTGAATATAGTTAGTGTAACAATTATGCAATGACTTCGCTTGTTCGTTTGGCACGGTCAGCGCATGATATAATGTTTGTTCATGTACAACAGGTTTATTTGAAAGACCATTGTCCGTTGCCGCCCCCAACACTGTTGTGGTCAACCAATTGTTATTCTCAGGCAAAGCAATGGGCAATTCCATATATTAGTAGAATGCAGGAATACACAAGCTTGATGTCATTCAAAACACACTATGTAGACCTAAATGAAGACTAAACATTCATTGTTTATTTATTTGTATTCATTATGCGATATAATTCGTTGTAACCCGTCACTAACCAATTAATATTATCAACTACTCGTTTGGTTAAGCAAGGAAATTGTTGGTCCAACAAAAATCATTTACGCGTACAGCATACATCATTGTCATAATTGACAACACATAATGACATGCATGCGCATTACAGTTTGAGCGTGACAACACATTGGTTGACTTCAGTACACATTTTGAAACTAGCAGTCGCTCGACAACACATTGGTTGACTTGACTACACATTAGCGACAACACATTGGCTGACTTGACTACACATTTAGGCATGTCTATTTTTTTGTAAACAAAGTTAAACAAAGGCTCGGTCACAACCATCTATATATATGGCAGACTAGGCTACTAAATCACACATTATCTTGCTTTCAAATAATCTCCCAACTGATACACAAACTATGGCATTTCTAGGAGAAACTAGCAGTCAGACGATTGTCAACTCAAGGTTGGCTTTCATTTATCCAAATGGATCGATTATTCACAATGATACTGGGGTTTACTTCCAAACTTCAACTCCGGTGCCCATTCGAGTACCAAATAGGTGTGATTTTGCAAGCCTAAAAACCAGAATACACAATACCCTTCAGCTATCCGACAAACAATTTTTGGATGAAATTCACTACCGGAAGCCATTCACCGATACAGGTAACCAAATTCGCTTTGAGTGTATCAAATTGATAAATGATGATGATGTCAACACAATGTTAATGTGTAATGATCAATTTTCTTGTGTTGGTCCGATTGAGTTATTATGCACCGTTGGAAGAACACCAGATGGAATAATAAACTTACTTGAACGCACTATGCCTCGTATTCATGACGCGATCCTGTATTACAACGGAAAATGGAACATGCCACCGCAGAACAAATTTGTTGGTTGCGCGTTCACAGGAAAAAATCCTAAGAAATTTCAAATTCCTTCAACATGTACCATCGATGAACTGAAGAATTTAATCAAGCAAGTTGCACCTAAAGGGATTCCCCCTCTTGGAATTCACAAATCACAAACGGTAAGACGATTGTTTTTCCGCCAACCAGCTCGGTTTGAGTATTCAGATACGATTATAAAATATGAAATAAATGAGCTGATCACCAACGAAGAACTGCTGAAGGTGTTAGTACAATCTAACTACTGGAAAAAATATGGACCAATAGAAATTTTAGCTGTCTTTACTAAATATGTTGAAGACGAGGTCAGTGGGACGTCGCTAAACAACTGAATGTCATGTTTAATTTTTTGTTTTTTCGTTGATGTAACCTTTATATGTTTACGGCGTGTTTAATTCCCATAATAAAGTTGAATGCGTTGTTTCAGTGGTCCAAAAATTTAATTGTTAAAAGGGTTCATTTCGTAATTTTTTGGATTTTGAGGCTTTGTTTTGACGTGTTAGTTGACGGAACCATGGAACGGGACTATTTTTTTTGGATTCTTTGACGTCCAAACATGAGAAATGGCCGCCCTTCGTTGTCTCAGGGCACTGGCACACCCACGCAAAAAAATCCCAAACATGGGTACTTGAACATGGAAAAAGGGTTCATTTCGTATTTTTTTGGATTTTGAGGCTTTGTTTTGACGTGTTAGTTGACGGAACCATGGAACAGGACTATTTTTTTTGGATTCTTTGACGTCCAAACATGAGAAATGGCCGCCCTCCGTTGTCTCAGGGCACTGGCACACCCACGCAAAAAAATCCCAAACATGGGTACTTGAACATGGAAAAAGGGTTCATTTCGTATTTTTTTGGATTTTGAGGCTTTGTTTTGACGTGTTAGTTGACGGAACCATGGAACGGGACTATTTTTTTTGGATTCTTTGACGTCCAAACATGAGAAATTGCTGCCCTCCGTTGTCTCAGGGCACTGGCACACCCACGCAAAAAAATCCCAAACATGGGTACTTGAACATGGAAAAAGGGTTCATTTCGTATTTTTTTGGATTTTGAGGCTTTGTTTTGACGTGTTAGTTGACGGAACCATGGAACGGGACTATTTTTTTTGGATTCTTTGACGTCCAAACATGAGAAATGGCCGCCCTCCGTTGTCTCAGGGCACTGGCACACCCACGCAAAAAAATCCCAAACATGGGTAAAAAGGGTTTATTTCGTATTTTTTTGGATTTTGAAGCTTTGTTTTGACGTGTTAGTTGACGGAACCATGGAACGGGACTATTTTTTTTGGATTCTTTGACGTCCAAACATGAGAAATGGCCGCCCTCCATTGTCTCAGGGCACTGGCACACCCACGCAAAAAAATCCCAAACATGCGTACTTGAACATGAAAAAAAGATTCATTTATGTAATTCTTACAAACAAAACTCATGATTCTAAAAACTTATGTTTTTTATGTAATTCTTACAAACATGGAAAAAGGGTTCATTTATGTAATTCTTACAAACATGGGTACTTGAACATGGAAAAAAGGTTCACTTATGAATTATTAATCATTTTAAAAACTTTTATTTTTTATGTAATTCTGACAAACAAAACTCATGATTCTAGGTTCTCTTTTTTTAAAAATAAATTTAAAACAACCGTAAACTTCGCTTAAGGACCACAAACAATCGGAATAACAAACTATATTATAAAATAATAAACTGTGCAAAACACGTCAACTATATTAAACAAAAACTATAATAATTACAAATATTCATGTCAACTACAACACAACAAAATAAATACAATGATCAATGGTCCGTGCGGCGTCTCTGACGAGCCCTGACCGTCCCATCAGCACTGGGTCCCCCTCTCGCGATCGTCAGGCAGTCCTGCATAATGTCATATAACTCTGTGCCTGCAGTGACTATCCTAAGGTTGAGCACACGCTCCAACCTCTGTGCAATCGCCTTATATCCCTCGTAATCATCCTGTCAAAGTCATTAAAAACATTTATTATGAAATTCAAAATAAACAACAACTCATAAAACATTAAACGCGCAAATAATCTTACCACATATGGAGGGGGGTCAAATGCCACTGGAACCTGGGGGCTAGGCGGCTGTATGTAGTCCTCAGGGTCTGTAGCTGGTGCATCCCTCTGCTGGTCAGCTGCCTGGGTCGGTGTCATGAAAGGGTGAGATATGCGGAAAAACCACTCAATGTAATCCGCAGATACCTGCCCAGGCACTAAACAAGGCTGACCCGCAGGTAGTAAGTGATCCGCAAACTCCATCCACCTGTCATCTATCTGATCCTGTGACAATCGTGCACTAACAGGCGGCGGAGGGATGCTCTGGATGTAACCGAACTGGCGTACCACCCTCTCCGGTCGAACTGTGACGATCATAGGACCCCATCTGAGCTGACCCTGGAACGATGAAATCTCCTGAAACGCCCTAACACCCCGATGCTCCGTGTACGGCAACCAGGACACATCTGTGACGATCAAACCATCACAACGTGCCCTGTAAGGTGCTCCTGTGATGCCCTTCATGTGCGCCTTCGACGTCAACCACCGGGAAGCACGTGGGGACGTCTCCTGGTATGTATCGTCAGTCACGCACTGATGCACACTAGGGAAGTGCTCATAGATCCAGCACTACACAATAATTGAGGTTAACATAACATAAAAACATGTTTAAATCATAATCGAACCTAACATATTAATAAACACAAAATTTACCTGAAGTAGCGTCAAGTACCCCGCAAGCTGTCGGGTGGTGGTCCTACAAGCCTCATCTAACTAGTCGTACATATGAACCAGCGCGGCAACCCCCCAAGCGTAACCACCACTATGAGCGAGGTCCCGGAAAGCGTCAAGGTGGACCACATGCACGTATGTTGCACTCTTATTAGCAAAAAGAGTGCAACCGACAAGGTGCAGCAGATAAGCGCGAGCTGCGACAATCCACCGCCGGGCCTGACATCTGGTCTCATAAATGTCACGAACCCATCCTAATCGTACATATGCTCCACGTGTGAGTGTTGTCTCGGCTCTGGCCTCCTCCGCAGACACTTCCAGCAACTCCGTGAGCAAGAATCTGGCCTCCTCCGTAGAAAGAGCGTGGAAACTGTGCAAGGCGCCAGTGATGGGCAAATGTAGAATGGACGACACATCATCCAATGTGATCGTCAGCTCTCCTACTGGAAGGTGGAAGGTGCTTGTCTCACTGTGCCACCTCTCCACAAATGCGGATATAAGTCCAGAATCGCCAGTAATAACTGAACAATCTATCAGTGGACTTAATCCTGTGGCAGCCACCAGGCCTTCAATCTCAGGCACTGGCCTCCCAATCACTGTCACCTTCCTCCCATGTGACACTAACTTCAAATCAGGACGTTCCTGATTTGAAGTACAAATTATACAATTATTAAAAAAAATTAATCATAAACAAATAAATAAACAATGACAAATAATTAACAAATAAAAATACCTGTCCACTCCACACGGCATGTGCAACATGCTCGGCAAATGATGTGAGCACTGACGGGTCACGTGGACCACCAGGGAATCCCTCTGCAGCATCATCACCATCTGACCCCTCACCACTATCAGCACCCTGTGCGTCCGCACGCATCTCAGGTGCCTCCGTAGGCTGCTCAGGGACATCATCAGTCATGTCAGCGACGTCCTCAGCCATATCACGTCCCTCCGTAGTCATCTGATGAACGCGTAGCCTACGGGCTGAGGCAGTAGGCCTACGCCTCTCGGGAACATCGCCAGCATCCTCGTCAGCAGCTCTATCTCTGCATACAACTCTACCTATGGCACGACCTAAACCTCGTGTTCTGGCCATGATCTGTAAATCATGTCCAACACGTATTTTTTTCGGTCAAAATATACACAATTTTCTTTATAAAAAATCAACTTTATTTATAAACAAATAAGACTAACTTAAATCAAATTATTTTCACACATACACGACCTAATTTTAAAAAAAAAATTAAACAACTTCATTTATATAAAAAAAAACAACTAATGTAAAATAAAATTATTAATAAACATGCACAACTTAATTTTTTTAAAAAAAATTAAACAACTTCATTTATAAAAAAAAAAACACAACTAATATAAAAATAATTCATTACTAAACATCCACAACTTAATTTTTTAAAAAAAATAAACAACTTCATTTATAAAAAAAAACACAACTAATGTAAAAAAAATTAATTAGTAAACATCCAACTCTTAATTTAAAAAAAAAATAAGAAACTTCATTTCTAAAAAAAAACACAACTAAATTACTTAGTAAACATCAACAAGTTAATTTTTTAAAAAAAAAAAAATAAACAACTTCATTTATAAAAAAAAAAACACAACTAATATAAAAATAATTCATTACTAAACATCCACAACTTAATTTTTTAAAAAAATTAAACAACTAATGTAAAAAAAATTATTTAGTAAACATCCACAATTTTTTTAGTAAATAAAATACTTCATTTATAATAAAATAAACTAATTAATTATAAAAAATTAGTATTTTTATAAAACTTCCAAAACACACAACTTTAATTATAAAAATAGACAACTTCATTTTTAAAGAAAAAACACTAATTAAAAAAAAAACAATAAACAAAAACAAACACAACTACTTTTATAAAAAAAAATTAATTTACAAATTAATATTTAGTAAAAATACACAATTTAAATTATAAAAAAAATATGACATCAAAAACCCAAACTTCATTTTTCATAAAATCTAAAAAACAAAATAACCAAAATAAATAAAATAATTCATTTAAAAAAAACAAAACAATTTCTGTTTAAAAAAATTTTAAAAAAAAACACAAAAAAAAAACCAAAAAAGCACTTCCGGAAGAAGTGGTTCTTCCGGAAGAAGGGGTTCTTCCGGAAAGGTCTTCCGGAACTTTGAAAGGTCTTCCGGAAGTGCGCGTCTTCCGGAATTCTTCCGGATGAACCACTTCTTCCGGAAAGTTCCCGGAAGAGGTTTTCCGGGAGTCTTCCGGAAGAAGTGTTATTCTGGAAGACGTTTGGTTACTTCCGGAAGAACACTTCTTCCGGAAACTTTCCGGAAAAGGTTCTTCCGGAACTTCCGGAAGAACCCCTAACGGGTCTTCCGGAAGACTCCGTCGTCAGCCTTTTGCGCCATTTTTTCCGGCGTCCTCTCGTCTTCTCCCCTCTCGTCTTCTACCCTAAGGTTACTATCCTAAGGTAACTATCCTAAGGTTCCATTTCTATGCTAACAATGCTGCATATTACAAGCAAAGGGTAGGGAGGGAGACTAACCTGTTCGCGGAGAAGAAGAAGAAAACCTTGCCTTGGGCGCGCCTCGCGGAGAAGAAGGAAGTTCACGAAGAAGATAAGAAGAACCAGGTTCACGGAAGAGGAAGAGAAGACGAAGCTGTTCGAACAAACAGTGTCTTCCGGGAGGTAATTCGCGTTTTTTATAATTTTATCTTAAAGGGCAAAATGGTAGTTTCAATAATTTGCTGGGTGCACCAGCAATATTGCTGGGTGCACCTAGCATTTCCCTTTGGGAGATTACAACTTGGTATGTTTTGGGCCTCAAGCGAACTTACAGGCTTCCCCTAAGGACTCAGCATAGGCTCAGCCCCTAACCGCTTAAGATCCGTCAATTTCTTCACAGGTACCTTTTTAATTTTTTTCCTCCCTCCCCAATGTTAATCTATGAAGCATTGAATCACACGAATACCGAACATGACACAAACAGAATATTTTCACACTTCTTTTTCTTTTCTATTGTAATTTTTGAATTATTTTTCTATTACAATTTTTAGACTATATTATAACATTTTTTTCAACTTTTCATTTTTCATAATTTTTCATTTATAGAAATAGATAGATTAGAAACGATATTTCTTATCTCAATGACACCAAAAATAAAGATATTAAATAAATAGAATTAGTATAATTAAATAAAGTCACTTTGAGATTTTCTATGAAATGAGAACGAAGTCATTGTGAAGAAGTTTTACGAGTTATGAAGGAAATTTTTAGCTCATATTGGTCATGGGTTCAGAATGGGAATTGAATTCTATGAGCTCAAAATTTTCATTGTTCCTTGGTAGCTCAGTGGTAGAGTAATTGATTGTTAACTCACTAGTTGTAGGTTTGAATCCTATTGGGAAAGATTTGATATATCATTCCTACACGACTAATGTTTAAAACATAGGATACAAGGACACCACATACATACACATAGATTCTAATTAAATGAAGTATAAATAATATATAACAAAATATGTAAATGATGGTATATTCATCTTTTTAAATCAACATTCTATATCTTTTTTAAATGTATTAGTTGTGTAAATGTGACAGCTAAGTGTTCAAGCCAATAAAAAATAATTTTTGAATTAAACATTTAATAAGAAATATTGAACAAGTGCTCCAGCGTGTCAGTGTCAGAAACGTGTCTGATAGAACAATACTTCAAACAAAAGAGGTATTTATGCTTCATAGATATTAATCATTTTTTGTGTTTCTTCCCTTGCACGCTTTCTGTTGCAAGCCTCAAATTATTTGTCTCCAGTATGTTTGTTTTCTGTCATGTGAATTTGTGGATACTGGATAGTCACACACATAGTTGTGAATTTTGTTTTTTTCTTGCTCATGAGGTCAAGTTTCTGTCTTCCACCTCCTTTTAGTTTAAGGAGCATATTTTAAAAATGATATTTAATTTGCCGGTGCTGTTAGTAAAAGACATTTGCGTGTTTTGAAACAGTATTTGTTCTGGGAGCTGTTAGTAAATTACATATGGAAGCTACTCAAATTTGATTATATTTTCATGGAAATTCTGGGAGGAACAAGAAGAAAATGGTTGGTAGCAAACGCAAGAAATTTTATAATGTTTAATAGACATTGTATTTGTTCATTCTATCTGGCCTCACTTAGGAGATCAAGTTTTTAATTGTGGTTGTCTTCTGGTTGGTAAAAGTTGATTTATTTGGGTGATACTTGTTATTAAGTTTAGAAAATAAATTGTGATTTTCAATAAAAAAATTTCAACCAAAAGTATGTTGAAAAGAGTGATGGTAGATAGTGTCTTGCTAGTATTTTTCAATTCTCATACAGGAAAAATTGGCAAGTAATAGTCATGTTTCTCTTTTTTCCTTTTTCATCTATTTGGTTAGTATTGTTCTGGCTTTTTATTGTGGCTGTTAAGCATTCAACAACCAGTCAGATGAGAGATGTAATAAGATTTTAAAGCCAATCATTTAGTAATTGTTCTCTGAAAATGAAAATCACTTGAGGTGAACTTGCTGATCACATCCTACGGTCTTCCTGATCACTAAGCAAGGATTCTTAGTTTTATCTGACTTGAGAATCTTTGAGATGTCATAACTATGTGATATTTCCCTTTCTCACTTTTCTCCTATGTTGTGGCATCAACATATCAAACTGGGATACTAGCCATACCATAATCAGGATTGCTGCAAGAATAATTTAAACTTTAGGTTCATCAATAAAAAATATTTATTCTTAATTTTTATGAAGTAAAAAAATTACATTTTCTTAAAAAATCATATATATTAGTAAAAAGTATGATATATAATTCTCATTTAAAATATTAATAATTTTTTTAATTTACTTTAAATTTCACTTATCCTCAGATGGTCTTGGTCATAATACAATTTCTTAACTGGTTTTCCTGTTTTGGAAATTCACAGACAAACACGCCCTGCATTTGATGTCGCGGTCAAAGTTAATCAGAGAATTCAAGGAATAGACAAGGCAGCGTGTCAGAATATGGGGAACTTCATTTTGCAATGGCTACATAAAATGAAACTATTGGCTCAGATTCAGGGTGGATCACGCACCAATAATTAAGCTCCTGGCCCAAGTTTAAGAATATTAAGAAGGTGTTTGATTTGATTGTTTTTTATTTTTATTTTTATTCAAAATAAAAAACTGAAAATATTTTTAGTGAAAATGAAAATAAGAAATAATCAGAAAATGAAATTACGGTGATAATAAATATAATTTTAAGTAAATCTAAAAATACAAAAATATAAGAAGTTAATATATTATAAATTTTCAGTATTTTTATTTTATGAAAACAAAAAACAAGAAATGAAACCAAATATATTTTCAAAATTCTAATTTTTTGAAAATAAAAATAATTTTTAGAAAATAAAAATAAAAAATAAAAATCTAAAGTTTGCATCAAGCATTTCCTCCATTATTAAAGAAGGACCAATAAACAAAACTCTTGGTTCGAGCACATGATTGACTTAAAAGATACTGTAAAACAATTAAAACTCAAATTTTAGATTTATTAACAATTTCATATTTATTTTTAAAAAACTCTTATATGTTAAAAAAATTCAATATATAATTTTTTATTAAAAGTAAAATATTCTTTTTAAAATTTATTTTATTCCTCACTTACTTGCTGTTGGAAAAACCCTCAAACAACAAAGCATTTCCCTTCCATTGTAAAGATGATGCGACCTCCAAATCTTGGCAGGACTAGCACCCATTATTGCCGGCGCCTCAGCATCAATGCTGCTGATGCTTTTAAATCAAACTACAAAGTAAATTGGTCAGGTGATGCTATTAGGAAGGACATCATGCAATGGATGTTGGAAACTAACATCATATTAGGGGAAACAATGGCTAACATCAGTCTGGTAGATGCCGGAAACCAACGGTGTGATAGAATCCGCTTCATAACTACTTTTTTTTTTCCTTAAATATTTTTTTTATATTTTTAATAAATATTCAATTTGTATATTTATTTTTTAATAAGTTTTTGTTTTTACGTTAAGTTCTTAATAAAATATCAATTTTATTTTTAGTTTTTAATATTTTTTTAGTTTATGATAAATTAATGAATTTCATGTTTACTTTCTAATTAAAAAATCATTTATTATTAGTTGGGATTAAAATAAAATTCATTAATTTATTTGAAAATAAACATAAATTTTCTAATTTATTAAAGATTAAAAAAATATTAAAAATAAATAATAAATTATTTTTTTTATTAAAAATTCAACGCAAAATAAAAATTTATTAAAAAATAAACATAAAAATTGAATTAGGGATAAACCCTTTTTTTTCATTTTAATTATCTTTGGATTTTGTTTAGTCCGTTGAGCTTCCTTTCGCGAATGAACTTCGACGCATTTTTTTGTTAGAGAACTGCATGTTTGATCAATAAAATCTCACTAGGTACCAAGGAAATGGAATAAGCAAATTTTGGCTTCTTGCAGTGGGGCATGGTTTTTGCATTTCAAGGTACTTTAATCAGCAATATGTCTTCTTGCACTAAGGTGGACTTTGCATTGTAACGCAAGTTGCTATGGGCTTTTGTTTCCGTCCTTCCAATCGGGTTTAACCTTTTAGTTTAGTCTCTTATACCCTGTTTGATTTGACTTGTTTTTTATTTTCACTTTTATTGGAAATAGAAAATTATGATAAAAATGCGTTTGGTTGGATTTTTGAAAATATTTTCAATATTTTTAATAAAATCAAAAATATTTTCTCAAAATCAAAAACCGAAAACAATAAAATCTAGTTTTTAGTGTTTTCAGCTGAAACTAGGAACCTCATTTTAGGTAAAATAAAAAATACGGTGACAAAAAATATAATTTTAAACAAATCTAAAAATATATTTTCGAAGATGCATATTTAGTATTTTTATTTCTTGAAAGCAGAAACAAGAAGTCAAACCAAACATATTTTTAGAATTTTAATATTTTGAAAATAAAAACAATTTTAAAAAAATAAAAATAAAAAATGAAAATACAAATCAAACATACTCTTAATTTTTTATTTTTTTAATTAAAATAAACTATGATTCCAAGCAAAATATATTAATCCAAGCTCTAATTAATCAAGATGGCAATAGAAGTAGGTTATGAGTATAAGCACTATGAACTTTGAACGGTATCTTCCCAAGATGCATTGATGTTGCTCGCAACAATGGAGGTTGATTGCACGTTCCCGAGGAGGAAATAGTAGAATAGGCGCCAGCTCAACCCTTTCCTCCAGTTATTTATGTAATGCCACCTAATGCTCTCTGCCTATAAGTATAAGCAACACGAACGAGAAGTGTATCATTAAGTGTGAGGTTGTTTTGCAGAAGGTTGAGGATGTGTTTTTGTGCTGGTTTGTGGGTTTTAGGATGCGCTAGATCTTGTGCTGTTGTTTTGGTGGTTTGGTGTTGTTCTGGTGGTTAGGTAAGTCCTTTTTATTTTTATTTTTGTATAAAGATAATTTGTTTAATTTTTTTTTTGGTAAGTCTTCTTCATTTGTTTTAGTACGTGTTGTTTTGCGTTATTAATCTTTCAGTTCATATTAAGAAGGAAAATATAGTAGGAAATAATTTTTTTTTTAGTTTGTAGAAAAAAAATGATGTAGGAAACATTTTTTTCATGTTATAGTATGATGCATTTTTTATTTGTTTTTAGAAAATGATAGTAGAAGAGATTTGTCGACATATTTTGAGTTTGTTGAAATTTTTTTGAATAAAAATGAAATATATGTTGTCATTGTCTTTGTATTTTAAAATGTAACAGCAAATATTTTTTTTCCATTTTGTTACTTTCTACAAAAAAACTATAAGTTTTAAAAAATATATACAAGAAAAATATTGTTGCCCTTTTTTACTTTGTGGAAAGAAAATATAGTTGTAGAAAAAAATTAATAGAAAATATTTAGTTGTCATTTTGCTACTTTGTGGAATAATAGGTTATAGAAAATTATTGTTGTCAGTTTGTTAATTTGTAGAAAAAATTAAGTATAGTTTTAGAAAAATATTAATAGAAAATTATTCTTGCCATTTTTTACTTTGTAGAAAAAAAATATAGTTTATAAAAATTAAATTAAATGTTGTGATTTGACTACTTTGTGGAGAAAAGTATTATTGTGGGAAAAAAAATAATAGAAAATTATGTTGTCATTTTGTTACATTGTAGAAGTAAATTGATAGAAAATTATTGGTTTGTAGAAAAAAATATAGTTGTATTTAAAATTTTTACAGAAAATATTTGGTTGCCATTTTGTTACTGCGTTGTAGAAAAAAATATAATTTTAAATACAAATTTAATAGAAATTTGTTTTTGGCATAATTTATGCATTTAAGCTGAAAAAATTGAGTGCATTTTTTTTATTAAGTTACGTGATTGTTAAATTGTACAATAACTATTTATGTTGATTGTTTATAATGTATATATTTTTCTATATATTTTATTAGATATGTAATCGATATTATAATAATTAATAATTAATAATTACTAATTTCTTTTTATGAAATTTCAAAGTTTAATGCAATTTTTATAATGGTGGAAGTTCTAGTTCTGCACCCTTGTTCTCGTGACCTTTGACGTCTAAAACGGCAGACGATGCATGGGTCAAAAGTTGTCTCTAACAAAGAAGAAGATCATGTTTTAGGATGTAGGCACGCCTAATGCCAACAAGGTAAAGGTCAACATCAACATTATGAACCACATGAACCAATAGTGATTCTGGTTCAAATTAGGCACAAGCTGGTGTTCTTGATATTGCACAATTCTCATTTTTCTTGTTGAGCTTGAAGGCCAAAGACCCACACGTTTCACATGTCAATTGGAGATTGCACAATCACGTTCCATGATGTTAGTATTTTGTTGGGTTTACTGGTTGATAGTGAACCCATGACTAGTGCTGGTTGTGATAATTGGACTCAGTTATGCCCAGAGTTGTTGGGAGTTTACTTTAGTTGGTTCCAACTTGAACGAGGTTTGGGTGAAACTGAAATGGCTTAAACAGCATTTTAACAACATCAATGATCATGTACATAGTCAATTGCAGTTGGAGCGATTTACATGTGGTTTTATTTTATGTTTGTTTGGAGTGTGGTTGTTTGATGATCATTACTTGAGATATTTGCACCACTTAAGTATCTAGAAAAGTGGGGAAGAGAAGTGCTAATAAATGAGGGAAACAACCATGCAATGGATCATGCAACTTTAGTTATCTAATATTTTTATATATAGCTAATAGTTAACATTATCCATCTACAAATCCTATGTTCTTGAGAGTGACAGTGAAAGTGTGAAATCAAATGACCTTATTGTAAGTAAGGTCAAATGATTTTCCTTCTTCCTTCTATCTATAAATACAATGCTCAACATGAGGGAATGTGTAAGACACACTTTTAGACAGTAAGGTCAAATGAAATTGCTTCCTCCTATTTAACTGCAGGTCTAGCTAGTAGGATATTGCTTTGGCATATATGAGCAATAGTTAAATCTTATCCATATCAGGTCAAAGTATCAGTAAGGATATTGCTTTACAGTGATATCAATCAATATTAATCATTCGCCTACCACAAAAAAATCAATTAATCCAATGTTTCTACTTTTTGTTTGACACTTTGACAAATCCAATGAACCCTGTGTAGGGTCGAACTTTGTGGGTGAAAAAAATAGTTACAAGCCGAACTACCTCTTTTATATGTATGCATCGATTGAATGAGTCAAGGAGGTTAACTAACAGAGCAAGCCAAAGAGGAGGGGGTGATCACAACCTGTACCTAAATGTTATCTGTCATGCACGTAATTAATCGTTCAATTATGTCCCATGCTGTCTATGCTTTCCATCAGGCCCCAAAGCGGCAGCAGGACCAGGGCCCCTGTGTTCACCTTAGTCATACTCTACACTCAGAAAATGTCTTTAAGTCATGTAATGGAGAATATTCTAGCTACCAACATACTCAGTCAACAAATTATTAAATAGGTTACATTGATAGCAACAACAAATTAGAGAAGCAGGACAACACCAGAGGCCCTATAAAAGAAGCTAACAATAACTATAACAGGCCAACAAGAAATACAACTAAGGCCAATTACCTTCGAGAGGATATCTGAAATGCCAAAGTTGGGATAATGTATCAGCAGCTGGGAGCCATTAGCAACACACAATTACAAGCAATTCCACAAACTTCTTAATTTCACTAAGCAGCAAACAAATTCTGTCATAATAGAATTGCATTCAGTTACAATAAAAAATTAATATAAATATATAAATAACAAATTAAATATGCATGAATGAAGCTGAAAGTTATATCTATTAGCTTTCTTTTTCCCTTTAATCCTTTACCACAATCCTTTATGATGCATACATCAACACGTATTAAACTTTTTTAATTTACTTGAGACTATCATCATTGTATATTATATAGATAATTTGACTCTGCTCAGAGTTACTATGTACGCCTAACATGTTTAATTTGAGACTATATATATATGTTGCGGCAACTACAAAATAACAAAATGAAGTTCCTTCACTCAAAGATTCACACCCCATTTTTATGTATATTCAAAGTTCAGCACTTATGCAGAAGGGGTTGAAATCAAACTACGTATAAGTGACCATAGATGCGTGGTTTGAACCTAACTGAACGTTTCAAGAGCATTGAGGTTCATGCTCTCAATTCTTCTTCATCAGAAACAAATCGTGGCAATAGCAGCAAAGCCTCAGTGGCTGCTGCCACCAAACCTCACAACTACCTTGACAGAAACAAAACCATGTTACCGTCATGGTCAAAAACCAAATCCAGAACTACCAACAACAACTCAACCTCATCAGTAGCAGACCTTGCCCCTAGTGTTGTCTGCGTGGTTGAGGTTTGAGAGGAGGGATGATGAGCTAGTTGGTGTGTGTTCAATGGATTGTGCTGGTTATTTTGTTAAGTGTCCAATTTCAAAATTTAGAACATGGGTTTAGTCGTTGTTTAGTTAATGATGACTGCCAGTGTCAAAAATAGCCAAATCAGGAAACCTGCCTTCCTAGTGTGTGTTTGTCAGATAAGGAAAGTGATGTTTTGTTCTGTGTTGGAAGTGAAAAAATCAGTTGGGACATAACTCTCATTAGGAAAACTTGAATAATTATTGAAATAGCACAGTTGGGGCAAAATCCCATAGTTATTTTCATCACTATCAAGAAGCAGATAAAATAGTACTATCATAGGAGTTATAGTGTTATACATAGTATGTATATATATATATATATATATATATATATATATATATATATATATATATATATATATATATATATATACATACATGCCTCACTGCATAATAATTCTGAATTCTTCAAAGCTTAGGACACCATCCCCATTCAAATCAAACTGTTTGATCATAGATTTGCACTCATCAATTGGAGAAATTTCGTGAAGCAACAGTTGGATATAATCAAAACAAATCAGCAGCAGAGACATAGGTAAAAATGTTCAATACAAACAC
Organism: Glycine max; assembly: GCF_000004515.6. Lineage (NCBI taxonomy): Eukaryota > Viridiplantae > Streptophyta > Magnoliopsida > Fabales > Fabaceae > Glycine > Glycine max. The sequence continues at coordinate 34,353,726 of NC_038244.2, forward strand.
AACATCACAGCTGAAGATCCGTCTTTGAGAGCATGTACAGAGGTCCAGCTTCCAATTAAAGACATGCTTGACGCTAACAACCCATTCACATTCATAACTGCAGATATCTCCACTAAAGTATAATTAACTGATGAATGTGCAGCTTGCCACTATCGCAGAGGAGGGCAGTGTCAACTTGACAGCAGAGAGAAATTTTGTTGTACCAACGCTACACTACAACAAAATCCTGGTAAACACCCAAGAATGCAATCCACTAACACTTGTTTCTTCTATCTGTTTGTCACATTTTAGGTTCTTAAATGTTTCCTTCACAATTTGTGGAACACTGTCTACTTTTCTGTAAATGCCCCAGTCTAGTTCCTTCTCCTACATCATAAACAGAAATACTAGGGACCGTTGTTGAGGCACGCTACCAATGACC
>NC_038244.2:34354681-34426325 GCF_000004515.6 Glycine max
AAAACAAGAAATGGTAGAGATTCCATTTTTATGGTTGTTGATATTTGATAAAAGAGCCAATCATGACGATTACACCAACAAGATCTCTTTCATGCACCAAGACAAAAAGATTGTGCTCAAGCCATTGAGTCCACAAGAAGTGTGTGAGGATCAAAAGAAAATGAGAGAAAAACTTCTTCAAGAGAAAAAAGAAAAAGAAAAAGTGAGCAAAACACTTGAGAGTGAGAAAAAGAGGGAAACACTTGAGAGGAAAAAGAGTGAACAAAAGAAGAGTGAAACACTTGAAGTGAGGGAGAGCTATTTAGCCACAAAAAGTGAGGTCAAGAGATGTTTCGTGCTAAACAGTCACTATATATCTTGTTTTGCAAAAATCAGATTTTGACCACTAACACTTTTGATGATTTTGAAGTTGTTTATGGTTTTAACCCACTAACTCCTCTTGATCTTTTGCCTATGCCTAATGTTTCTGTTTTTAAGCATAAAGATGGTCAAGCAAAGGCGGACTATGTGAAGAAGCTTCATGGGAGAGTCAAAGATCAAATTGAGAGGAAAAATAAAAACTATGCTAAACAAGCCAACAAAGGAAGAAAGAAGGTTGTCTTCGAACCCGGAGATTGGGTTTGGGTGCACATGAGAAAAGAAAGGTTTCCGGAACAGAGGAAATCAAAGCTTCAACCAAGGGGAGATGGACCATTTCAAGTGCTTGAAAGAATCAATGACAATGCTTACAAAGTTGAGCTGCCCGGTGAGTATAATGTTAGTTCCACCTTCAATGTCTCTGATTTACCTCTTTTTGATGCAGATGGAGAATCCGATTTGAGGACAAATCCTTCTCAAGAGGGAGAGAATGATGAGGACATGACCAAGAGCAAGGGCAAGGATCCACTTGAAGGACTTGGAGGACCTATGACAAGGGCTAGAGCAAGGAAAGCCAAGGAAGCTCTTCAACAAGTGCTATCCATACTATTTGAATACAAGCCCAAGTTTCAAGGAGAAAAGTCCAAGGTTGTAAGTTGTATCATGGCCCAAATGGAGGAGGACTAAATGACACCACTTTGTCTCAATTTTTTAGAGTGTTTAGTTTGTCTAAATAATGGCCCAATCCTTGTAAAGTTGGCTGACCAAAAATATGTTTTGGGTTAATCAATTAAAAGGGCTTTAGTTAGGTTTAGTTCAAGTTGTAATAAGGGCCCAATTGGCAACCTAGGCATTAGCCTTTTGGGAGACCAAATGGTGGCTGACTTGTTGGCTGTTGGGGGTGACTTTTGGTTGCCACAATTTCAGTTACACTCAGCCATTAAGTTTTTTTTTAATTCCCTAGGTTAATGGCATTAAGTTATTTTAATTCTAGGTTAGTGGGTCATTACTAAAATCTGTTGTAAAGCTTCTATATAAGCTGAACCATTTTATCAATAAACACAAGTTGAGTTTTATTCAGAAAATTAGAGTTTATCTCTTTTATCTTAGTGAGAGTGATTCTCCTAAATTCTTGAGTGATTCAAGAACACTCTGGCTGTATCAAAGGACTTTCACAACCTTTGTGTGTTGCCCTCGCTGGAAAGAGTGATTCTTTCCTTCCTTTCATCTTCACCCTTGTTCTTTCAAACCACAATTCCAAAAAATCCACCTCTGCCCAGAATTATCTAGTGGCCATAACTCCCATTTTACGCACTCAAATTAAGTGATTCTTGAGGCTAAATTGAATTTCAAAACGAGACCTTTCACCTCGTTTTGGAATCACCTCATTTGGATCCCTTTAGCTTCAGTTATTGCCATTTCTATATTTCTGTCCAGCCACCACTTAACCTACGTTTTACCATCCCATTCATTCATTTTATTCCAAGAACCACCTTATTAAGACCCACGAAATTAACCACCTTATTTTCCATCCTTTCCTTAATCAATTTCCGCATTTTCCATCAAGGTTTAATCCTAGACGATCCTAAGTCAGCCCTTGTGCCATCAGGGTTCATATCATTTGGTAATCAGAGCTCCAGTTCTAGGATCAACACTTCCTTTGCTGGAAATATTGGGTAACATCCTTCTTTATTCTCTTTGCCATTTATATTACCTTCTTATTCATATATATATATATATATATATATATATATTTTTGGGCTGAACCATTGCAAAAGTTAAGCCTTTTGATCTCTCTCTATCAATGCTCATTACTATCTATCAAGAGAGTAGCAACAATCATGCACTATGTTATTTCTCATAGTATCTTCAATTGATATTTTCTCTTGGCCCATTTCCACTAATTTAGGTATTGGAAACCCAGGTATACTCTTTGTTACAGGCTCAAGGAAGTGGTATTTCATGTTAACAAATAAGTAGTAGTATAAATTCATTAACAGTTACATTACAACTCTAATTTGTAGGCATGCACAATTACCAAGCATACTTTAGATGCATTTACAAGGATAGAAGGTCAGCACATACTCAGAAGGTTCTCTTAGGAAGCTAACTCTTATTCAAAGTTCATGTCAATTGTTGTACTTTTTCTACTACAAGTAACACATGCAACAGGCTGAAGAAATACTTCAAACAAGAGATTTCAATCTATCTACTGATTGAAGTTTCCAACAAGCTAAGCGCAAGTCAAATTGATTCTTAGGGCAAGTCAACAATTCCACAACAAGTTAGAACATTCCAACTTCACTAAACCCTTAATACTAACTTCTTCAACACCAAAGAACAAAAGTCAGAGAACACTGGGGAGCATAAACACGAAAACATTATCTTAATGGGTTCCTAAACGCATAAATTCAAACATTACTTTGTTAGGGCAAGGCAACAATTGCACAACAACCTAGTTACAACATTCCAACTTCACTAAACCCTTAATAATTACTTCTTCAACACCAAAGAAGAAATTTCAAACATCAACAAGCTTACCTTGTAGAGCAGTTGTAGGGCACGACAACTCTGAAAAGGGAAACACCGTAGCTTGCAGTGGCGTGACAAGACGTGATGCAGAGACCAAGGACGCGCGACAATGTACTATGCTACCTTCCTTCGACCGAGGTCACGGTGGTGCGACAGAGATGCAGGCAAATGACAGAGGTCACGACGAGGTCACAACAGAAATTTCAGACAAACGGGGAGGGAGTTCGAGCGCGAGGTAGGAGTGTTCATCAATTAGCATGCAAAAACGACATATAAACCTCAATGTTAACGACAATGGGTTTACAAAAAAGTTGTTGATATTCAAAATTTCTAAGACGGTGTTTACAAATACACCGTCTTAGATTACCTGCTCCGTAACCTACTAAGACGGTCTTCCCAATCAACGTCGTTGAATCAGTCACGCGCTGTGCACATGGCACTTAAAAATGTAACATATTTACGAAAATACCACCGGTTACCCTACTACGATGGGTTTGGTACGACCGATGTAAAATGCGCGTCATAAAATGACTTTTTTTTAGTAGTGTCCGTACAAACAAAAACATCAATAAGGGAAGTCTTACTATTTTCTCCATCACCACCAGCCAAAGAAAAAAATAAAATACAACTTTTAACTTTGTAAATAGATAGCACATGTTAATAGAAATGCCGTATAAAAGTTGGAAATATCCTCAACTTTTCACTTTGTAATTTTTATAATGCTCCCTCATGAGATTGAAGTTCAAAGCTAGTAAATTTATATTTTCTAGAGAAAATAAAAATATAAAAATATATCTCACAAGTTGTTATGAACACATTGATTCTTAATTTATATTGAAATTATAACAATTATTTCAAAAGCATGTAAAATAGGTTATAAAATCCCAAATTATGTGTGAGGAAAACAAATTAAAACTGGACAAACTATTCTCACTCATGATCACTGGGCTATTTTAATGACATTTAGGTAGTAAAACTATTTATAGTAAATTTTGATAGAGAATATCGAACAGGTGTTACATGTATGCAAAATTGTTATACAGAAACAAATGTATGAATATTTAAGAGAAGGGATTATAATACTCAATTATGCTTTCAGTTACATATAAGGACAGCCTGGCTAAATCAAAAAGCATCATTAACATCAAAAGGGTATAGAAAAATTACCTGTAAGAAAACCCCAGGAGAAAATTCTGAAACAATTCCATCTTTTCTAGTTAAATCTACCATTTTAAAAATATCTATCACAGCTGGATGAGCCTATTTCCCAAATTTCAAAACTAAAGATCAAAACATATGTTCAACCATATGAATGTCTAAGTTTATATTAGAAAATAGATCAAGATACATAGCAGTGGCAAAAACCAAGGATTGATATCTATTATCTAGTATAGAATAAATAATCCATATAAATATGACATCTGACATAGAATGGATATATTAATCTTACTTTTCCTGTAGCTATCACAATTTTCACACCCCTGGATGTCGCCTCTCTCAAAGCATTGACAGTTGTAGAAGAAATTTGATTTTTGCTGTTCAGCAATGTTCCTTTGTATATAATACGAGAATCTATTAAAATCTAGATAAAAGACAAAGGAATATATAAAGAAATATATAAAGAGTGTGCTTTGCTGCAATCTTACCATCCATATATATCACAGAAGATATAGCTGAACTTTGGTTTGTAAAATCTAAAACTGCCTTCTTTCTTCCTGTCTTTTGACAATTCATCTATAAGATTATTTCCCCATACACATTTTATGCAAGTGATAGTTACTTAAGTTAATAATATATATATTAATAAGGAAATACTAGATTTTGATATACTATTATTTAATAATTTTCCTACTCGACTAAAATGAAAAAAAACACTAAAATAATGATATCACTAATATTATTAGCTGATTTTTTTTTTTTGTTGAATCTTTAGTTGACTGAATTTAGTATTTGACTAAAAAAAGAATCATATCACAAACTAATTTGCCTGTAACTCATTGCTTTGCTTTTAATAATTGTCAGCAAGTCTAGATTTTTAATGATTAGATAGATAACTAACAAAAATACCACACTCGATACGTATGAAATCAATTCTATATGAAGTTTAAAGAGATGCAATATGCAATCGATTTGATTAATGAATTTTAAATGTTCTACGTTAGTTAATTCAATTACCTTTTAAATTGAATGTTTTCATTCCTGCTCTGCCACTCACTACTGTCACTTTCAAATGTTCTCTCTGATATCTTCAATGTTATGATGTATGTCTACCCTCTTACAATTATGGTAAGTTTTTTATTTAATTTTATTCCTACCATAACTTACATTATAGAGCCATACATTCATCAAACAATTCATGTATAAATCTTTTCATACCATGTTATATATCTGTCTTTGTATGCATGATGAAGAAGCAAAGGTTATAACAACTAAGAGTGTCAAATACATGGCATTCTGGCTCTCTCTGGCTAACTTCCTTAATGGCGTGTTGGACAACATATGCTCTCATCCACCCATTTGACCTTTATGTCCTGGTAATTAGAAACTTCATTTTTCACCTTGTAGTTCTCTATATTGTTCCTATTTCTTGTCAATCATATTAACTTTTTAATTATTAATTATTTGTGCACTCAACATAATGCCAGATTTCAAGTAGTCCTATTGAAACTACGCTAGTCACTTTCTTTCTAAAGACTGTCCAAAATGATAAATTTCTTACCACATTTTATTCAGCTCACTATTATCTATGATAGCCATTAGCCAACTAACCAATATGATCTGTTCATAAACACCACGTGCAAAATAACTTATCATAAAAAATCTTCCATATAACCAGTGTAGGACCAAGACTAACCTGGGGTAGATCCCATTGTGTCCCATAACAAGGGCAACACTTGGTGCCTGTGCGAGGGCTTGTTCAAGAGTTATCTTCCATTCAAGCATGTCTTCTGATGTCTCCGCCTAATATTTGAAAAAACAATCAGAATTTATATGGCCCCACGATTAACAAGGCATTTAGAAGTAGTACAATTGAATTTAATTCCCATTCACTTGAAAATATAATCAACGCATCACCTTAAGGGTGAATGCTCGCCCATCACATCCATCTGGAAATAATACCATAACAAGCTTTTTTGTCTTCTCTAACAACAACACTGACAAATAAAATTCACAATTTTTAGACAGATTGACATCAAAATTTACAGCTACAAAAAATCAATCTATCCAACATACCTCCCTGAATTGTTTAAGTCAATATCCTCCAATATCAGGTTTACTTCACCACCTCTATGTGGAAGGGCACTCTACGTGACCAATAACTGATAAGTAAAGACAAATATAAATAATTAATAACAAGTAACTCTAATATATTGGAGTAAAAGAAATCAGCACTAATAGCTAAAGACTTTTATAGTATTATCCAATGCTCTATTGGTCTACAATCACATATTACTATATTTTATGTCACTTTATTTTATATCATTTCTCTCGTTAAATTTTTTTCTTTATTTCATCATATTTAATCTGTAATGACATTTTTTAAAACCAAACAATTAGCTATAGAGAAATAAGTCCAGACATATTATGTTATCGATAAGCAATTAGATAAAAAAGAAAAGAAGGATAGTTAAATTACATCAAACATAAGGAGGTTTCCTTGAATTCTTTCTTAGAAAGTTAGTGACAATAATATTTTTTCCTCTAAGTATCCATCTATTTGTAAAATATTGGTATAAGTTACTTGCTAAGCATTTTGCATTATCTCGAGGGAACCTTTGAACTAGTATTAGATTGTTGCTTCTTAACCTTTTATAGTTTCTTTTGGAAATCAGGCTGGAGAAGGCATATTTCTAAGGCCATATAATTGAAAACTGAAAGCTGTCAAATTCAATGCTTTGGTAAGGCTATACATGCTGACATTACCATTATCACTGCACATGTTACTCTCAAGGCTCACATGGAATTTCTATCTGCAATTTCAATGGCTTGTATCTTCACAGTGGTGATTAAAAAGTGACGTCTACGATCCACATGACACAATAAAAGCAAGAAGATTTCTGGAATCACAGGCTTGCATTGCTTGGAACAACCAATAAATATGAGATTGGTGATCTCAAAGATGCCTATATGGAAATGTTCTGGAGAGGTTAATTTCTCTCCCTTATCATATGTAAAATTTTAATATATAAACGAAAGGAGCATGGAAAACATTGACATCATCCCGGGTTAGAATTTCAAAGCCATGATAGTATGGCATCATCGGCCGGTCGGCCATGCCTCTAACTACTACTTTGTTTTTATGTACAAATAATCACTCTCAAAATAAAAAAAAAATATTATTTTATATCAATATAAAAGAAAAAAAATATGAACAGAATCTCCTTCATTACATTAGACTTGAGATCAGAATTGCATTTTCTATGACACACTCACTCAATCATCCATCCGATTTTAAAAACATTAACAACAACCCCAGTCACATATTAACACAAAGTATATCCACAAAATGTTACTTATTTCATATATCAAGAAAGCCTAATCAATAACTATATTTAATTTTTGTCAGCAAAATCATTATTTGTAACTATATCTGCTTAATTAAAAATTGAATCACACGGAACAATAGAACACAAAAGGATATCAATATAAAGATGAAAGATCATAGCAAGAATGAGAAAGATTTGAGAGATACTAACAAGATCATCTTTGAAAAAGACCAATGACATGTGTATGAGTATCAACCACCACTTCGCCGCAACCTATGCCTTCTCCCTCCGCCGTAATTCCCCATTTTCGGACTCCACCACCGCTCTCATCGATGCCACCACTAGTCACCGCCTCTCTTACAGCGAGCTCATCCACCGCAACGAAAATGAGTCCACTCGTTTCCCCTGTGACTCAATTCGATGTGGCAACAATTCTATACTCATCGAGCTCCATGGGGATGGTGAAGGGTATCATGTTTACACACTGTAACTTAACGGTGTTGGCCGCGGCATACAACGCTGTTCGACCCACGGTGTTCATCTATACGATGTCATTTTCCCACGTGTTTGGGTTCACATTCTACTTTCCACGTGTTTAGGTTCACGTTCTTCTTTAGAGCGATGGTGCCGTCCGAGAAGTTAGCAGCCAAATCCACAACTTTGGAAGCCAGATCTGCAACGTTGGTGAGCAGATCTACAACTTCTCTGCCCAGATCTATGGCTTCTCTGGGACTGTGAATGTTATGGTGGAGTTGGTTTGGAGTGAGGTTGGGTGTGCCTTGTTGGTTAGTAGTGAGAGGTGTCGGTTTTGCATGTGGTTATGGTGGGAATAAGAAGGTGAGGGTTAGTGTGAGAGACTGCAAAAACGTGAGAGAGAGGTTGTGGTAACTAGAAAAGGGATCAATTTTCAAAAACGGTTTTTGGAAAAACTGTCATTGAACACTTGCGTTCAAAGATGGTTTTTTTGAAAGCCGTCATTGAAAACTTTCAATGATTTACAAAAATACCACCACCTTATATATTTAGACAGTTTTTAGGAACTATTGTCAAAAGTACATCGTAAGAAACTATTTTTAGAGTAGTGTGTGCTCAGTTTGGTGTGTCGTAAATTGTGTAAGGAGACTCATTTTAAAGTCGTTGAAATTGGGGTATCATTTTTGTTTGTAACATTGTGGGCATGGAAAATATTTCCTTTCACGGCATCAACTCATCGTTAGGAGTCATTTTCGGGGTTTTCCCCTTGGTGCACAGTAAGTGTATAAACAATAAAACTTCCTTCAATTACATTTTTTAAATATACTAACCTTGATAGAATTTTAAAATATAGGTAGGTGGTCAAAACCCCAATTTCGCAATTATAGGTGGGGCATCAAAATTTATCGAGAGAAGATAGAGATGATGCAAAACAATGACATAAGTAGTTCTATTTAAAAATAAAGATGGGCACTTATGAATTTTCTAATGCTTTTATTTTGTTATCTTGTAGATTGTATGGGACCCGTACATAAAGTACATGGATTTGTTTCTATTTGTTTGTTTGCATGGAAATGAAATTTGGAGAGTCGTGGTGCCATTGATTTGCTTCCATCTTGTTGGGTGGCATCAAACGGACTGTGTCCTTAAAAAATATGTAGGGCTAGAGTGGATTACATTTGATGGATCTAAAAGAGGCATTACAATTAATCCCAATATTAATTAGTCACGAAAACTTTAAAAAAAGGTTTGCTAAAAACTTAACCTATCATCAAATAATTAGTAAGTTTACATGTAGATTCCATACTACAACAAATCCCCCTAGGTATGATGCACTTGAAGTTTGTGATGATAAAGATGTTCAATGTATGATAAGTGCTTTATAACACCATGCTTTTACAATTAGAATTGAGCTTTACGTCGATATTGACCAAGTTAGCAGCTCGTCAACCTCGGTTGGTACAATGAGTTGGATAGGTTGTTCCACAACACCTACTAATAACAATGTTTTTCTTCCACATGTTGGCATTGATATATACCAACAATGTTCCAATGTTGAGTTTGTAAAAATTTTAGTGATGATTATGATTGTAAAGATGATGTTTATTCTAGCCATGATGACTCCGATGATGACAATGAAGGTGAGGATGTTAGGATTCCAAAAGAAAATTCTTCTGATACTGAAGATGAGTTTGTTGATTCCATTAATAAAAAATGACATGGTATGCAATATTAGTAGTTTACATAATTTCAAATTAATCAACTAAAATTAATTATGCATATTTTTTTTTGTCTTCATAGGTCAAACATAACAACAGTTTGGGGTTTGTCATCACATTTCTCCAACGTGAACTGGGCCCATTCTAACCAATAAATAGCTTTTCTTTGGTTGGATGTACCTGATTTGTGGAAGATTGGCCAAGAGTTTTATAAAGGGTTACATTTTCATTCAAAACAGGACGTCTACAATGTTGTAATGGCTTACTCAATGAATGTGCACCAAACATTCCAAATTGTTGAAAGTAGGCCAATGACACTTGAATTTAAATGTCCAAGAAGTGAAGCTGAATATCCCTGAAGTATGAAAGCTTCGTTGTCCTGCAAGATCGACAAATGTGCAATAAGTAAATGGGATCATTCACATCAATGTGTCAACATAAACTTAACACAAGATCATGGCAACCTAACATCCCAATTCATCAGCAACGAGATTCTCGATATAATATCATTTTTGTATTCGTAGTAATCTTGGCCAGTTTTTTTTAATCTATTTATTTTTGTGTGTAGCCATGATTGAAACTGACCATCCGTGTCCATATTCATGATTCAAGAATGGGTTTCAGGCAAAAAACATGTTAAGATATCATAAAAGTAAAACATGGAAAGTCAAACAAATAGCTTTAGCAAAGGTTTACAGTGATTGGGAGGAATTGTATGATTTGTTAAATAAGTGGTTGGATTGGCTTATAAAAAAATGTCCAAGATTCGCTTACGAAACTAAAACCACCAATTTTTGGTATAAAGGTGTAATTCACACACAATTTTAGTAGTTTAAATGTGTTTTTTGGATGTTTAAACCTATTGTTGACGCGTTCAACTCGTGCATGCCCATAATACAAATTAATGGCACATTTTTGTATGACAAATATCAAGGTACCCTATTGATTGCAACCTCCTAAGATGGAAATAACTTGATCTCAGATCGGCATCAAGACACCAAATCAATTGTTGCGATGTCACCAAAATGACAACCACCTAATGCTTATCATGTGTATTTTATTCGTCATATTGCAAGCAACTTCAACCATGCAAAGTTAAAATAAGAGTTGATCACGTTAGGTACTTGTTGATTGTTGTATTTATATCTAATTATTAATTTTTTTTACACAATTTTGCAGGTTATACAACATGTTTGCATCAATTTGAATAGAGACTCAAAAAATTTAAAAAGATTAACGAGGAAATACAATGTTTTGATTGTGAGTATTTTGAAAGAAAAATGGAGTATAGAACATGACCAAGCTGGGCGTAAATATGGCCTGGGTTTTTTGTCTGACGTTAGTCTATAATATTTTTTTGCTAACATCACCCGACATTACTTTTTAGCCAACATGAATTAAGGCTCTTTTTAACAAGCATTGACTGATGATGTTTTGCAACCGACGTCGACCGATGCTTTTTTTGAACAATGTTGACTAGGGTTTTTTCAGCCAACTTTGGTTGGAGCTATTTTTGGCTGATGTTGTCCAAAGTTTTTTCGGCTAACATCAACTGATGATGCTTCTCAGCCAACGTCGACTGATGCTATTTTCAGAAGATGCCAGCTAGGGTTTTTTTACCCACTTTGGTTGGAGCTATTTTATCGCCGATATCGTCCAAAGGTTTTTGGTCGATATCAATTGATGATGCTTTTCAGTCGACGCTACTTTTTGGACAATGTCAACTAGGATTTTTTTTGGCTAATTTAATCGAGACTATTTTTTTTGCTAAAGTTGAGTCCAAAGTTTTTTCGATTGATGTCAACTAGTGATGTTTTGAGCCAACGTCAGTTAATGCTTTATTGCCGACTTTGGTCAGGGTTATTTTTTTGGCTAATGTTGTCGAGAGTTTTTTCAATTAACGTTGACTTATGATGTTTTTAAGCCGACGTCAGTTGATGCTATTTTTTGAACAATGCCATATAGGGATCTTTTTCGACCAATGTCGACTGATGATGTTTTTCGGCCAACATCAGTCGAGGCTACTTTTGGACGATGTTAACTAGGGTTTTATTTTGGTCGATGTCTATCGAGCCCATTTTTTGGTCGATATCGACCAGGGTTTTTGGTCAACATCAATAAAAAAACAACCTTAATTAATGAAAACCGAAAATATCGTAGTTGATGTTGGCAAAAAATAGCCATGACCGGTGTCTGCCAAATACATCATCGGCCAATGTTGACCAAACAACCCTATCCTACATCGATCAAAAATAGCATCAACAGATGTCGATAAAAAAAATCCTAGTTGATGGCAACAAAAAAATAGTCCTGCTCAACATCAACAAAAAAACGTAGCTGACATCGGTACAAAAATAGTCATGGCTGATGTTGGCCAACAAATATCATCAACTAATGTCATCCAAAAAAAAGCCTAAGCTAACATTGACCAACAAAACCCTAGTAGATGCCAACAAAATAATAGTCCCCACGAATATCACAACAAAAGCCCTAGCCGATGTCAGCAAAAAAAAGTACTAGTTGATGATGGAAAAAAAACCTAGCTGACATCAGACAAAAAATTCTAGTCGACATCGAGCATAAAAATAGTCTCGACCAACATCGATCAAAGAACCCCCTAGTCGATGTCAGCTAAAAACATCAATGACTGATATTGACAAAAACTACCATAGCCGACCTTGACCAAAAATATTTTTGGCCGACATCGGCCAAAAATAACTCGGGCCAACGTTGGTTGAAAAATGGTCTCAGTTGATGTTGACAAAAAATTAGCCTTTATTGAGGCCAACCTAAAACAACCTCAGTTGACACTTGTTGTGGCTATTATTATTTTAGAAAGTATTGTGAATTTTTTAAAATATATTATTTTAAATTAAAAATAATTAAGTTATAAAATGTATGTTTCTTTTTTGGATGGATTGGATAGATATTCATCCATGGAAAAAGTGTTGATGGATGAATCAGATGGATTTTTTTATCTAAAGGATCAAATTAGATCCATTAAAAAAATTTTAATGGATCAAAATAGATTAATGGATTATTTTGATATGATCCATTAGGATACAAATTAGGATCGATCCAATCCATCCATTTGACACCCCATTTCAAGCTTACTAGACTTAGTAGCTAGTGATTATTGTAATGAGTTTTGCTATTATGCCAATGCCTTTCTCTCTACTACAGTGACAATTACAAATATACAAAGCTTTTCATTTTTTTATCGACCATTGTTAGTTGTTATTTTGTTAGTAGGAGAGATTTGAACCCATGACCTCTCCCTCTCAAGAAATTATTAGGTGGTCCAAACCACCATGTCATCCCTGGTCACCACCATATCATTGACATATGCCTCAACAATTTTCCCACGAGTTTAGCCAATATTTTTGTCCATTAGCCACTAATACGTTGCCTTTGCATTTTTCAGACCGAATGACATGACTTTGTAGCAATAATTGGACTAGTCCTCAATGAAGGTCATTTTATCCTTGTCTCATTGATCATGCTTCTTCCGAGCGTATTTGGCTAAAGTCCTCATCTTAATCAAGTATTCAATTGATTAAATCAAGGTGAATCACTTTGCAGTATCGTGCTTTTAGGTCTTGTGAAACTCACACCAATTAGATTGGTCAAGGCCCAACCGTTGTTCGATTGACATAGGGTACGTAATCAGGTTCACATTGTACACTTCCCTAAAAATTCGTTCTCTCAGCATAGTCAATGGTATTAGGTAAGGAACTTCCTCATCTCTCTCCTATGTCTCCCTTGATCATAACCCCTCCATCCTCCTCCTACATCACATCTCAATCCATGATTGATCAATCCCTTATTCAAATTCCCTCAAGGCTTAAGGAACTCTTTCAATAGGGTTTAGATTCAGAAGTCGATTTAGACTCCTTTTTCTCCATCGCTCTTTTCTTGCCCATTAATTACTTAACCTTTATATGGAAAATTTCACGAGAATAGACATCGGTCATTGTATCCAGCTATTAGAGAACCAATGACTCACCAAATGGCCCTGCTCGCAATCCCTTTCAAAAAATAGCTACAATCATTCTCTTGTCTATGTTAGTCACCTATATAACCACCCTATTGAATCTTGTCAAAAACTCCTTTGATTTCCCTGGCTATTGGCACACACCAAATAGGTCGATCGTTATGGGCGGCCTCTCCTTGTTGGCTATGAATTACACTATGGAGGCACGATAAAAATTGTTGAAATGCATGATATAGTTGTATGGTAACCCACCGAACTAGTCCAGGGTGACCTCGATCAATGTTTTTGTGAAAAGCTTGCACTTCATTGGATCAGTTTTTGCACTTCACTTAATCAATTCTTCAGGTGTCAATCGAGGTCGGTTGATCTGTCAAAATGTGACATTTTTGGGATCAAAATGTTTGTCAAGATCTCTGTGTTCCACACGACCACCATGGAGGGGAATCCCTGGCCTCCCTTACAAATGTCTGAGGTTGACTTCCAAAACCTTAAGAGCTTTATCTGCCGCCATCCTCACTTTTTCACCCTCCCTCCTAGCCTTTTCATTTTCCCTCCCCATGTCCTTTATCTGCGCCATTTTCTTGGACAAGTGGCCTTAATAACTTAAGAGGGGATGTGAATCAAATTTTAAAATTTTCCCACTTACAAATTTTAACCCCCTTTTAAATGATATATGATAGGCTTAGAATGTTGAAGAAGAAGAAGCAATCAATTTAATAATGTTCTTTTAAATGCGCAAGATAGAGTAAACTGTAATAAAATAACTGAGATAAGGGAAGAGAGAATTGCAAACTCGTTTTTATCCTGGTTCGACCACTTCCCGTGCCTACGTCTAGTCCTCAAGCAACCCACTTGAGATTTTCCACTATCTTTGTAAACTCTTTACAACTTAAACACCCCTTGGGATTCCTCTCCCTTGTGTTCAGGATTTTCACAAGTCAAGAGACGAACAATCTCTTGATCACAACAATGTTTTTGGATTGTACAGAAGAATTTCTCTCTTTTAGAGATGATAATAAAAATTGAAGATCTTAGAAGGATACTCAATTGATTTGCAAGTGGCCAATATTTGTTTAGAGAGAATTTGGAAATTAAGTTCTCTTTTTAAAGTCTCTCTCTTTCTTTTCAAAGTTAGACACACATATATATAGGCCCATTGTGTCTTTTCAAAATGGTTTGAAGAGATATGTCTTTTCAAAAAGCTTTTCTGAAGTTTTTTCACTAGTAATCAATTACAGGATTCTGGTAATCGATTACACAATTATATTTCTGAAGAGTCATGACTTTTCAAAGGTTCTTTTTAAATCTGTTCACTAGTAATCGATTACAAGATTCTAGTAATCGATTTCACAGATCAAAATTCAAAGAGTTTTGTGTCGTTTGTAAAAAATATCTTCACAAACTCTCTGGTATGAAATGTGCCATCTTGCTAAACCTATCCACTACCACAAAGATAGAGTCTACACCCCTCTGGGCCCTAGGAAGCCTAAGGACAAAGTCCATACTTATATCTACCTAGGGTGCAGATGGAATGGGTAAAGGTGTGTATAGCCCATGAGGCATCACCCTAGACTTGGCTTGTAAACAAGCCACACACCTAATGCAATACCTATGGACATCTTTTTTCATATGGGGCCAAAAGAATTTTTCCTTGAGGAAGACAAGAGTCTTATCAATTCCAAAATGCTCCATTAGCCCACCCTCATGACTCTGTTTGACCAACAACTTTCTAATGGATTCTTTGGGTATACAAAGCCTTCCCTCCTTGAACAAATACCCCTTAGCAATGTAAAATCCATCTTGGGCCTTGTGCCCACAGCTAGCATAAATGGGAGAGAAGTACTCATAAAAAATATACAATTCCCTTATATTATCAAATCCTAAAATTTGTGCTTCAAGGGAAGAAAACAATGTGTGTCTCCTAGAAAAAGCATCTACAACCACATTGGTCTTTCCCTTTTTGTATTTGATAACATATGAAAATTGCTCTAGGAACTCTACCCATTGTGCATGCCTCTTGTTTAACTTGCACTGCCCTCTAATGTACTTAAGTGATTCATGATCACTATGAATAACAAACTCCTTGGAAACAAGGTAATGTTCCCAAGTTTGGAGGGATCTAACTAAGGCATAAAGCTCCTTATCATACGTGGGGTAGTTGAGAGCGGCACCATGAAGTTTCTCACTAAAGTAAGCAATAGGGTGCCCACCTTGTAACAACACAACTCCCACACCTACACCAGAGGCATCACATTCTAGCTCAAAAGTTTTAGGAAAGTCAGGGAGAGCTAGAACAGGTGCCTTGGTGAGTTTTTCTTTGAGCAAAGCAAAATCTTGCTCTTGTCTTTCTCCCCATGTGAATGCCACATTCTTCTTCACCAACTCATTGAGTGGCGAATCAAGTATAGAGAAATTAGGAATAAACCTTTTATAGAAACTTGTCAACCCATGAAAGCTCCTAATATCTCCTACATTTTTTGGGGTGGGCCACTCTTGGATGACCTTGATTTTCTCAGGGTCCACATAGTCCCCATATTTGCTAACCACAAAACCTAAGAAGACTACACTATCAACACAAAAGGTGCATTTATCTATATTACCAAAGAAAGTGTGTTTCCTAAGAACTAAAAGAACTTGCCTTAGATGTCCTAAGTGATCATCTAGGTCCCTACTATAGACTAAGATATCATCGGAAAAAAACTACAAACCTACCTATGAACTCCCTTAGGACATGATTCATTAGCCTCATGAAGGTTCATTAGTGAGCCCAAAAGGCATCACTAGTCACTCATACAACCCAAACTTGGTCTTGAAAGCGGTTTTCCACTCATCATCTTCTCTCATCCTTATTTGGTGGTAACCACTTTTAAGATCAATTTTGGAAAATATATTTGCACCATGCAACTCATCAAGCATATCATCAAGCCTAGGAATAAGGTGCCTATACTTCACAGTTATGTTATTGATGGCCCTACAATCTATACATATTCTCCACTTACCATCCTTTTTGGGCACCAACAACACAAACACAACACAAGGACTTAGGCTTTCTTGGACCCATCCCTTCTCCAATAATTCCCTAACTTGGGATTCAATCTCCTTGGTCTCTTGAGGATTAGTCCTATAAGGTGGCCTATTAGGAAGGCTTGTTCTTGGGACTAAGTCTATTTGGTGTTCTATTCCCCTAAGAGGAGGTAACCCAGGGGGTATCTCTTTGGGAAATACATCACCAAATTCCTATAAGAGTTCTTAGACCTTTAGGGGAATGGTCTCAAGTGGGGGAATTATGGCAGTGCTAAGGGAGTCTCCCTTGAGAGGAAAAGGTAAAAAGATTGCTTGAGAAGAAGAGCTCTCTTAATATCTCCTTTTGTTGCAAAATGACTCTCCTTCTTTACAACTTTCTTAGAGGAACACCTTCCCTCTTTTTCCTTCTCCTTGACCTTTGGAGCTAAGGCCTTACTATCCTTTTTTTTTTCTTTTGTTTTTCTAACTTTTCCCCATACCTCTTGTCCTTCATTGTAAGTTGATCCTTAGCTACCTGTGAAGGTGTTTGAGGATGCAACAAAAATTTAATGTCAAGATGGGTGAGGGTAATCTCATTAGTTAAGCCATTGTAAATGATCTTCCTATCAAATTGTCATGGCCTTCCTAAAAGAATATGCCCTGCATCCATGGGAACTATATCACAATTAACTTCATCCTTATATGTCCCAATAGAGAAAGGTATCTTCACTTGTTGGTTAACTATCATTTACCCTTGCTCATTGAGTCATTCAAGTTTATAAGGTTTTGGGTGGGGAATGATAGTGAGATTCAACTTGGAAACTAATCTTGTGCTACAACAATTGCAACAAGATCCACTATCCACAATGAGAGAACAAGTTTTATCTAAAATTTTGCATCTTGTATGAAAGATGTTTTCTCTTTTGGATTGGGATAGATCACAAGATTGACCTCCAAGGAGCCTTTTAACCATTAGGAGGTCACCTTCTTAATGGGGGTAGACTTCTTCACTAGACTCTTCACCCCTTACTTCATCTTCACTTCCATTAGAGGAAGGGGAAGAAGTCGTTTCCTCTTAACTACTATAAATGTCTTGACCCCTCATAATCATGGTTTTCTTTGTGGGTCATTGAGAGGCAATGTGATCTCTCTCAAGAGATTTGAAGCATTTAATGTTGCTAGTCCTTTCTTGGGAACTGATCTTAAGGGTGGATTTCTCTATGATCTTACCTTATCTTCCTTCGGTTTTGAAGGTGCAGCCCCCAAAATTCCTTGGGCTTGGTCCTTCCTTGGATAAGAGTGAAAGCCATAAGATTTTGAAGAAGGCTTTCTTTTAAGTTGTTGCTCCACTCTTATACAAAGTTGGACTAGCTCATCTAGGTCCCTATATAGACGAAGTTCAACCTTGTCCCTCACTTCCATATTAAGCCCACTAAGGAACCTAGCTATGCTTATTCTTTCCTCCTCCCTAAGTTCAGCTTTTAAAATGAGTAATTCCATTTGTTGTCTATATTCTTCAACACTCATACTCCCTTGTCTAAGCCTTTAGAGCTTGTCCATAAGCTCTCTTTCATAGTAGGAGAGAATGTGCCTCTTCGTAAGGGCACTCTTAAGATCATTCCAATACTCTACTGGAGGATCCCTATGAATCCTTCGTTCCCTAACAAGGGAAGTCCACCAATAGAGGACATACCCTTGAAAGCTAAGGGTAGCCAATGGAACTTTTCTATCTTCACTAATACGATGGCAAGAAAAAAGTTGTTCAACCTTTATTTCCCAATCTAGGTAGGCCTCAACATTATCTTTTCCATGGAAATATGGGAGGCTAATGTTAAATTCTTGAGGCCTTCTATCTTTTTCTCTTCTTTGGGAGTAATGTTTAGTATGTGACCTATGACGTCCTCTATAATAGTCAATAAGTTTTTCAATTAAACTCTTGCAAGAGTCATGACTACTATAGGAGACATGTTTTTTTCTTTTCATTTCTTTCATTATTTTTCTTCTTTCTTCCTCTCTTATTTTCTCTTTTTCATCTTGACTTATTTCTTTCACTCTTTTTTTCCTTTTTCTTTTCTCTCTTGTTTTTCTTTCCATAATTTAAGGGATCTCAACTCATCTAATATCTTATATAAGGGGTCTTTAGGAGTAGAACCCTCACCATTAACACTAGATGAAGAATGAAGACTCATGTTGGTTCCTAAGTTGTGGTTCTTTCTTGTTGGGGGTTTGAAAACAAAAGGTAAAAGAAACTATGGTTGAAAATAGCCAAAATAAACACTAAAAGAGGTGTGAAAGATAAGGTAAGAACTAATTGGTAAAAAGCAAGCTATCTAGGCGGTTTGACAATGGAAAGTAAAGGAAATCTAAAGCAAGCTAGATGGTTTCCTATGTGAAGGCTTAGATGACCCTTTGGAGGTCCCAACTAGCTCTTCACTTAGTCTACACGATTTACACCAAGCTATTACACACAAATAGAGGTTTGGGTGGTCTTTTGGAGACTCCCAATACGCCCTTGAAGAATGTCCAAATACATGGAATTACAATAGAAAAAAGAAATTCAGCACTCAATTGTTCTATTACAACAAATTTAACAAAGCAATTAAGGTCTTCAAACTTGTTTCAATGCTTGTTTGTTTTCTCAAGTGTATCACTCAAAATTTGGTGAGGCTTTGGTTGCTTCAAATCCAATGGTGCTCCTAGGATGGTTAACCTCCAAGACTCAAAAATATTTCTTCGAGCAACACACCAATTTCCTCTTCCAATCTTTATTGTAGGCAACACTTAAACACACACAAAAAAAAGACAAGCAAGAAACCAAAATATGAAATGAAAGCTAAACCAAAATGAAATTTAACGTGACATTAATTCAATGAGATTAAAAAAAATAAAGCAAAAGGACAACACCACAAGCCAAGGTGGAACGCAAAGGAAGTTCTAGAATGACACTAGATTAAATTGACAAATTAAAATCAAGACTCAAAGCAAAATTCTAGTTATGTCAATTTAGTAACACATCTAAAAGATGAAAAACTCCAAGGAGTCAAATAGGCTTGTAATAAAACTCAAAATAATGAACAATTTTCAAGCAAATCAAGCATACACATTTTTTTGTTGTTGTTCTGGACGTGAATTTTGATGTTAATATTTATCACTTTTTTTTACTCATTTCATTTTTGTTTTTGTTCATTCTTTTTTCATTTTTTTCATCCAAATGATTGGACAAAATTCAAGAGAACTTAAGACTTATTTTGATTCACAAATCCATCTACAACTCAGCACCATAACTCAATTTCTTCATAGGCATCATATAGGAAACTTAGAAAACAAAAAAAAAAGTTCAACAACAAGACTACTTCTAGGAATTGATTAAGAACATGTTATGAACTAAATAACATGCATGAATTAGACTCAAAATTCAAATGATAGGCTAAGAATTGCAAGAATACATGAACAAATGTATCTAGAGCTCAATCAATAAAATCAAAATTGAATACAAACTTAGAACATAATGTGACAATTATTATGACTAAACATGACTCTAAGACAACATGAATGAAGTGATTTACAGTTAGATTTTTGTGTTTTCTTTTCTAATCAATATTTTACAAGAAAATTGAGATCTAAAGGTTCAACACAAGAAGATTATGATTGCAAAATGATAGAACCTAAAATCAACACAAAAACATTATTCAAGAGTAGATCTATAAAATTTGAACCATAGAAATGCAAGAACAAGTGTAGATCTAAGATTTAATCAGTTTATTTATTTGTAGCTCCATGCGGAGCTTGTAGGCCTTGGCTCTTCTTCATCAATGGAGTCATTTGCTTCTTGAAGATCAATGGCAGTGGAATGGAGAAATAAGAAAGATGATTGGAGATGTCACTTCAAGGAGAAGATGAGTCAAGAACAAGCTCACCACCATAGAAAGCCATGGATAAGAGCTTGAAGGTAGGAGAAGATGAGTAGAGGGAGAATGAGGATGAAATTTTATGCCTCAAATGAGGTCTGAACTTTGAAGTGTAATTCCCAAATGATCAAAGTTGAAAAAATGCACACACAAGGTCTCTATTTATAGTCTAAGTGTCACAAAATTGGAGGGAAATTTGAATTTTTATTCAAATTTCACTTGAATTTGAATTTGAATTTGTGGAGCCAAATTTGGAGCCAAAATTTCACTAATTATGATTAGTGAATTTTAGATATGGTTCAGCCCACTAATCCAAGATCAAGTCCAAGATTCTCCACTAAGTGTGTTTAGGTGTCTTGAGACATGTAAAGCATGAAAGACATACAGAAAGTGTGACTATATGATGTGACAATGAGGTGTAGCAAGCAAATGTTCACCTCCCCCTTAGGATGGTCCAAAATTTAATTGGATTGAAATTCTACCAATTCAATTAAATTTCTCTCCCAACACACACATCAAATAGTGCCCTTAATGCATGTGAAATTACAAAACTACCCCTAATACAAAAACTAGTATAGGTGCCTTAAAATACAAGGATTGAAAAATCCTACATTACTAGGGTACCCTTCCTACACTATGAAGCCCTAAATAGAAGGCCCAAAAATAATGAAACTCTAGTCTAATATGTACAAAGATAAGTGGGCTCATACTTAGCCCATGGGCCCAAAATCTACCCTAAGGCTCATGAGAATCCTAGGGCCTTCTCCTGCATCTCTAGCCCAATCTTCTTGGAGTCTCCTAGCCATGGATCTGGTGATGGGTCCCCTCCTTGGGAGGATTGCATCACTCTTCCACCATTCCTTGATGTAGATGTCCTGGTTCTAGTGGGCCTCGCCATTGAAAGCAGAAGAAAACAAGGCAAAAACAAAGGGTGACGAAAGTGTTTCACTGTGCCCCACGGTAGGCACCAAAATGTTAGTTTGGCTAGATCGTGCCTTAGGGTAATGAGACCTAGTCCAAGAGCATTTAAGTCTATAACTGTAATTTATTCTCTTAGGTAAAGCGTCAAGGTCTATCATATATGATGTTATCTGTTGTCTCGAGGTCTCCGGGTACGTATCACAAGTGGTTTAAGGTTGCTTAGTGGCTAAGGATTAGGTGACATGCGTAGTGGGTGGTATAACTAGAAGCACAAGGGTGTTGGTTGGGATCTGAGGCCCTTATGTAAGTAGGCATTAACCGAGGGAGAGAGAAAAAAGACCGACCGAGGAGGCCGAAGGGGTACACAACCTCACTGTCCCAAGTGTGAAAGCACAAAGAGACTAATGTAAGGAATGAGACGTCCTTAATACGACCGAGGAGGTCAAAGGGATAAATCTTCCATCTGATACAACATTTTAGTTTATTATTTTCTTATTCTTCTTAGCTTTTTTGACCTTTCTTTGACTTTTATTTTCTTACCTTAATTCAGTTTTGGTCTAAGGCAAATAATTGGACTTAATTGATAATTGTTGCTTATTTTCAGACTTTGTGCTTACTTGACCTATCTGCCTTGTGCAGGACCTACCGAATGCTACATAACTTCAAATGGAGCATATGAGTAGTCCCAAGAAAGATAAGGAAAAGAGCTACAATTTTGTTAGAAATGTGCTTGGATCAATTTTGTTGTTTTGAGGGTCATTTTGATTTTGAAAGCCATTGTCTCTGCACTTGGATTTTGGGTGTGAATTTTGGGCCTAATCAGGGCACACCCATTACTTATGGTTAGTTAGAGTATATATTGGTTTACTTAGTGTATTTTTAAAGTTAGTTAGTCATTTTTAACAAGCACGTTTTTAGAAACTTCTAGTACAAGTTTTAGATTAAACTTTTCTCTCTCTTTTTTTCTCACTTGTTCTTCATATTTCTTCATCTTTTCAACTCTATTCTTTTCTTTTCTTTTTCAATCCTTGTTGTTCTTCCATTTTTTATGATCATAGAAGACTAAACAAATAATTAATCCAAGGATCCAGTTCAAAAGATGATGAATTTGAGTTGTGGTTAACAATTTCAAATTCTATTGTGAATGTTCATCCTCTTCAATTCTATTTTCGTATTTATGATTATGAATGTGTTTAGGATTAAAAATGAATTTGGTAATTGATTAATTTCCTAATTTGAATCCTAATTACATATTAATTGGATGATATTTCAATTTGATTTGTGATGTCAATTTAATTAGGGATTAGTTCGATTTAATTACCTTTAATTAGATTGACTGAACCTTCATAATAGGATCATCATCTTTAAAAAATTGTGATAATTCGAATTATTTGGATTTGATGAATTAGATTCATGCTCCTTAAATCTATTTCATAATCCTATTAATTTTATGATTTTGTTCTAAATTTTAATTGTCTGCAAGCTACTTGATGAAATCTCTTGTTCTAATTTATAAGTGAATTGAAGTTGAAATATAATTGGATTATGTCTCTGCATCAACCTAAATTATTTTTATATTACAAAATTATTGAAATCCTAATTTATTTTGAGACGATTCAGCATTGTTATCATCATCCTACTACTTTAACTTCATTTTCTTTTTTTATAAAATCTCTCTTTCTTTTTTTATCACCTTACTTATCAGATCCATTACTTTTTCTCTATTTTTTTTTTTCATTTTCTTCCTATCTCTCATTTCAACCCAAATACACGCCAACGTATATCATAACTCTTTACCCCCTACCCCGAACGAACGACATTTCTCCCTGTAATACAAGAGATGAAGATATTATAATGGGTTACTAGTACTCAGTTGAACGCAACTACGCAAGTGACATTAATTACTTATTTACTACTGTAGCAATTTCTTAGCAGTTAAGTTAAAATGGATAAACAAACAATATATACGAAAATACTGCCATGAACATCAAAACATAAGTTTGATATCTTGTTATTTTCCAAGGCATTTCCTTGCTCATTAAGTATTGAAAAAAATTCTTGGACACTCTCTTAGCTCTCTGCGCCTTAAGAAAATGACTACAGAGATAGATAATTGATTTAACAAATAATATAATATAAAAATAAATAAATAAATAAATAAAAAGAAACGAAAAATATTGATGGAGTGTTTGAAATTTATAGATATTCAAATATTAACACTATTAAGCATAATTACGAAAGTGATCACCCATTATATATTATATATACAAGACATTTGATTTATGGAATATATATATATATATATATATATATATATATATATATATATATATATATATATATATATATATATATATATATATATATCCCTCTAATAAAAATGGACTATATATAATTATTATCTGCATACGATAATAAATTACAAAACCGTATTTAACGTTTACAACATAATAATAAATGTCCCGTCATTTTCCCCTTATATTATAAATTTATGACTCATCCACCACCACACTTCTGTTCTTGCTGCTATCTTTCCCTCCTCTTCTTCTTCTTCACGTTTTCAATACATTCCTTCTTTTTCTACAATTCTGCTACAACTAATCATCGCATGTTTTTGCAACGCCCTTGGAGTTGGTGAAGCTTATAGAGCTTAGTTTCTTTCCTTGTTTTGACCATGGATATAAACGAGGGAAGAAAGAAGGAAAAGGGCACACAACAGGAACGAAGAAAGGTTCCTTTTCTCAAGCTGTTCTCCTTTGCTGATTTCTACGATTGTGTTTTGATGGCTATTGGAACTGTTGGGGCATGTGTTCATGGTGCTTCTGTGCCTGTTTTCTTTGTCTTCTTTGGAAAGATTATCAATGTCATAGGCTTAGCTTACCTTTTTCCCAAAGAAGCTTCCCACGAAGTTTCCAAGGTTTGTATTAATTAATTTGTTTTATAATACTAGCTTTATGAATTGTCTACTTCCCATGCATAATTGGGTACCATTCCATCATCTTCCTCTTTAAAATTTGTGAGTTAGCTAGCTTAACGAAAATCACCTTACTGCCCTTATCAAATACAGCTAAAGTTCATAATTAGAGGTTGTTTTGGTCTTTTCCGTCCGTATTTGCAATCAATCAAGTCCTTCTTTCTCTCTTTCCACAAATTTTTACGATTTTAATTTTAATATACCGACATGAAAATAAATTTTACACTATCATTTTTTTAGAAATTATTGTATAACCAATATGCTGTTGGTTAGAATGAAATTGGATTCACATCTTTAGCAAGATATTATATTTGAATTTTGAGAATAATAAAATACGCGATTAAAAGAAAAAATCTCACTAACAATAATTAATTTAATTTTTAACAGAGATTAATAATTAAACTTTTGCACCAATAATATAATGACCCAAAAATAAAATAAAAAATCATTTTTATGCAATACTTTTAAAATAAATAATAAATAAGTTAACAAGGTTTCAATTATATGTCTATATCTGATTCATAATTGGATAACAATGATTTTTTTTTTTTTTACATTATGCGTATATTCTAAATAAATTCAACTTTAATATTGCTTCTTTACAATTTTGCAGTATGCGTTGGATTTTGTGTATCTAAGCATAGCAATATTGTTTTCATCTTGGACAGGTATTAATTATTATATACGACTTTACAGTATTTTAATTCTATTGAAAATAATTTTTTATCAATCTTGATTTGCCAATAATTCATGCACGATTTAATTTCTTTTTTACTATTTTGGGTGGTAAATTGATTACTTAGAGGTGGCTTGTTGGATGCATACTGGGGAACGTCAAGCTGCAAAGATGAGGATGGCATACTTAAGGTCAATGTTGAATCAAGATATAAGTCTTTTTGATACTGAGGCATCTACTGGAGAGGTTATTTCTTCTATTACAAGTGACATCATCGTTGTTCAAGATGCACTGTCTGAGAAGGTATGCATGCATTTGAATTAATTTAATTTGAAGAAATTATGGCTTTAATAATCGTGCTTGGCTCTAGCTTCAAAACGGTGGATATGGTCATGTGTACATTATTTAATTAGTAACTTTGTTTGTTTAATATACGGATAAATTAATGTTTATTTATATAATTAAATTTTACAATAAATAAATATTTTTGTATATTTAAATTGTATTAAAATTAAAATTTAATAATAAATAAATATTTTAAGTGTATAAATTATATTTTAGATTTATGATAAATATTTATATTCTGGTATAATGATATTTTTAATTATTAATATTTTAAAATTATTAATGTTAGAAATAAAGATGAAAAAGATAAATTGAAAAAGATAAGCCCTAAAAATGAAGTAAATGGATAAAGATAAAGTGAGAGAGATTTGAAATTATTGAAAAGGATATTTTTTAGATAATTTTTAAATTTAATTAAATTTGAAATAAAAATAAAAGTTAATTAAAAATGAATAAATTAAAATAATAAAATTAAATACCCAACATGTGAAGTTAGGATAAGATACATAACTTAATGAGAGTGAGAATAAGGGTCTGTTTGAATAGCAGTTAGAAATATTTTTGAGAGCTTCACATTATCAGAAATATAGAACTTTTTTATTTAATAAAAAAACTCTTAAGAGTACTTCTAATCTTTTATTAAAAAAGTTCTAAATCGATAAAATTCTATCATTTAATAATAATTGTTCAAAACATTCTTTACTAAAAAAATAGTTCCTAAAAATACTTGCATTAATAATGAGGATTCGGGTTTAGAATATAGAAGAAATTTTAATTGATTGAGATGTGTGATGTTAAATTTAAATAAAATAAAATAT
Organism: Glycine max; assembly: GCF_000004515.6. Classification (NCBI taxonomy): domain Eukaryota; kingdom Viridiplantae; phylum Streptophyta; class Magnoliopsida; order Fabales; family Fabaceae; genus Glycine; species Glycine max. The sequence continues at coordinate 34,380,889 of NC_038244.2, forward strand.
AAACATAAACATAATAACTTATGGTTTAAAATAAAGGATGCATGAGTTTGTTTAAACTTAAAAAAAATAATTTTAAAATAAGTGTTTTTTATATAAATATTTTTTTAAGAAGCAAGTATGATTTATTTCTTAAAATAAGTAGCAGTTGAGACAAACACACTACAATAACAAAAAAATATTTTTTTTATTAAAATAAGCGTTTTAAACAAATAAGTTTAAAAAACTAGCCAAATTTTTTATATAACTTTATTTTTAAGGAAAAACTTATTTTAAAGTCTCAAAAGATACCGTTAAAATAGTTTCTTCTTTTATTTTCTTAAAAAATATACACAATTATTATATTTTTGCTATATAACATTAAATAATGGTACCCAAAAAATATAACATTAAATAAAAGATACTTTAAAAATTCCCTAAAGTACGCACCCACACATCTTTTATGCTATCATTTTTATAAAAGGTTTAAATATAATTTAAAATAATTACATTTTTATGTAATTAAACAAACACCAAATGAAGAGAGTACTCAATTTTTCTTTCTCATTATTCTTTATCTTATTTATTTTAATTCAGATGGTCTAAAAAATTATACAGCTTCCCTTTTGATTACTTTTTCTAGTTAATTACTTTCTTTTCCATTTTCTCTTATCACCAAGTAGAGATAACAATGAGAGGGGTAGCCGTGAGTAGGAGGCCATTGTTACATGCGTACCAATTTTATATATATTTCATAGGTAGCCATGCATATTTTTTAAAATATAAAATTTTAAAGAAAGAAAAGATTAAAATAAATAATTTCTTAAACATATATTTGTACTCAAAGAATAATTTTGTAATATATATTTATATTAAAAAAATAACTTTGAAATATATATATATTCTGAAAACAATACTCATATCATATGTCCTCATACTTTACATATAATAAAAAGTATTTAAGTAATTTTGAGATGCAAGTATTCGCAATTATAAGGATATCTTGTTATCCACTTCGATCATCTGAATAATAAAAAAATATTTTTTTATTAACAACAACCATAATTATTTGATTTAAGATTTAGTTATACTTAAAGATTCTTTATCTTTCCACAAAATTGTATTATATGGGAATTAAACTTTGGTTATTTCTCATAAATTTAACATGTGTTACCATGTGAGTTATCCATTAAGTATAAATATTTTTTTAAAAAAAAAAGAATAAGCAGATACTTATTAAATTATCCAATCTGTAACAAATTTTATCGGTAGATATTTGTATTTGTTTTCTCATGTCTACGACCTAGAACACAAATTTCTCTCTGACACCATAGATTATATCTTTTGTGACAATCCATCAATATGGATTTAATGAATTGGTTTGCATTAAGTTGGCGATAGATACGTTTGTTTCAAGGACTGGACATTTTGCTTGACATATTTAGATGAACCGTACGGCTGTAATTATGAGAAAGAATAAAGACCTACGCGTATCACGATCAAAACATTGTAACACGATAATTTATTGGTTGGTAGTAATTGATATTGTTGATCATTAGCCTTCTTTTCCCCTGTTAGGATAATTTTTGATAGACAATAATTGAGGTGTCTATATATAAGCCTTCTTTTCAGCCGTTAGAAAAATGTTTTATAGGCAATCATTGAGGTGTTTATAGTTAGAGATAGAAAAAATAAAAAAATAAAAAATAATAACTATAATAAAGGAATTTGCTAACATAGACCCACCCAACACATTTTTCATTGAAAAAAAGAATCATTCATCTTTTATTTTTATTTTTTTTATGAAACCACGCCACCTTAAGATCACTCATCCTAATTATGTTGACACCAATAAGCTTAAGGATACTATGAAACAGACCTAGAAACTTATTGATAGAAAAAAAAAAAATACAAGAATGCAACATGTGAGGGGCCCAAACAAAACTCACATAAAACAAAATCTATAGCTAGGAAGATCAAATTTTTCTCTAAAGGAAAACTCTTTAATAGGGTAAACTATATCTGACCAAATAAAACTCACCTCATGAATACCCAAATTAGCTACACCACTTGTACAACTATTTCCCTCTCTAAAAATAAGAGACACCACAAAATTCAATGAATTTGTGTAAGAAACAATTCATCTAGCAATTCCTCAAGTTCCACGGCACAATGGAAGGATCCTTAAATGCCAACACAACAAGTGAAGAATCGAACTCAAGCCATAGCTTAGACCGACCTTTAGATAGCGTTATTTCCAATGCGTAAATAGCTCCTATAATCCCAGCTTCCAAAAGATGATTTAAGACCCAAATGATGAGTAAAACATCCTAAAAAAAACTCCCCCATGTAGCCCGTGGAGAAGTTACTACCTGCGAAAGCAACAACAACTTTTATATCATTAAGTATACGATGCATTTGGAAGGGGCATTTTCTAAAAGCGGGCATGGTTTCTACTTATCCATAGATACCAAGATGTACGAATTACTTCCGCAATGATCACATCCTTGACCTGAGCGCTAGAAGCTTTTGCAGCCATTTAGAAAGGCTAGAGAGTCCATCTTCAACTAAGTTTGCAGCCTCAAGCTTAACCAGTGCCAATTTGAAAACAAGCCCTTTGAAAATCTTCCTTTGTAAATGGGGCTATCAACAACTCATTGTCATCTTTAGAAACTGATGTTTGGATAGCATCATTGACTTCCTAGAATGATCCTTCAGATTGATTAAAGATCTTTTTGAAATAGTTAAGAGCAACATGACACATTTCTCTTTGATCAACGATCACTCTACCATCATCATCTTAAGACTTTGATGGAATTTATCTTTTTTCGCGTGGTATCCATAGAATGGAAAAATCGAGTGTTGGAGTCTCCATGTTGATGCCAATGGACTTTGGCTCTCTGTCTCCAATATTTATCCTCCTTAACTAGCAAGGAATCTAGTTGTTCTTGTTTTCTCTTTAAATAAGCCCATTAATTGTGCATCATCAAGCCTTCAAAGTCTCCCAGGGTCTTTCTTAAGACTAGTTATCTCTTCATTAAAATGTCAATTTAAGGTTTTACCTTAATTCTCCAACTCCCCCGTACATGCTTTTATTTTATGGGGTATACTTTCTTGAGCAGCTTGCTGCCAACTGAACTGCACCACTTCCTCCAACTCCTTCTTGTCCAACCAAACATTCTCAAACCTAAACCTCATTCTCACGAACTCCTTTTTCTTTGTGTAAACTTGAAGATGGATTGAAATGCGGTAAGATATAGGGGTGATCAAATTTACTAAAGTAGCATTTGGAAATTTATCCAACCGTGAACTAGATACTAAGGCTCGCTCTGTTGAGCCTCCCTTCGACTGCATTGGTTGTTCCCTGACTTCGAACCCATGTGTACCAATAACCCTCTAGTGGCAAACCTAACAATTGACACTCCATCGTCATTTCCCGAAAACCTTGGAAAAGCCACTACGGATAATCTACTCTACCCTCTTTATCGTTGTCAGAAAATAAATCATTAAAATAAACTATTATGCACCACGAAAGGTTTGAAACTAACGCGAGATGTTTACTAAGATCCTATGATTCCTTGCAACGGTTTCTGTTCGGGTAGCCATAATTAAAAACCTGTTAACCTGCATCCTTCATTGTCACTGTCGATCTCCAATCTCAATACTCAATATCAATGAAATGATTAGAGCATGCTATAATTTTATAGTTGAACGCCTTCCTCTACAACACCACTAGGCCTCCTCCCCCCCCTCACGATCTACCAACAAATTGTAACAACCCACCACCATCACATGGAACTAGAAACTAACTTAAGCGGAAAATTTTATTTTAATTCATTTAAAACTCTTCAATTAATTTATTTATCAAAGTATTTTTAAACTTTTTGCGTTTCAAAGGCCAAAGGCTAAAATCCACAACACCAAAATAAAACATCACACACATACACACACACACATAACATCGTAGTAACTCAAATCTCCTCAGAACATGCATGTAAATATAAACAACACTATAAAGATAAACTACATAAACTCTGAGCTGATCAACAATATACATAACTTTAAAGAGAAAATAAAAACGGATGACAAGTCTTCACGTCTAGATACACATATCCATGAAGTCTTCAAAGACAAAAGATCACCTCCTATCCATTTGCTCCCCACATACGTCAGATACAAGATTATCACAAACATGAACCACACGTGCAACAATGCAATGTTAAGCTTACAAAAAACAAGCATACTAAAACAGTAGACAACTTAATAGCTAAAGCATAAGCATGCACCATCATATACATATATAAAATAATATTTGAAAATTGTACTTAAGACATAAATCTTAGAAATTCATATAACAAAGCATCTCATAATAATCATCAATTCTTCAATCATTACATCAAGATTTAATCATCATACACCAGCATCATCATCATCATTAGTCACATGATTCATCCATAAAATATCATCATCATCATTAATTAGTCCATCAATCATTGACACCAAATACAAACTCGACTCCATGAAAATTTACACTACACAAAAAATTAACCTAAGTACATCCCTTAACATAGTCACACGTTATAATCTAACCATTCGAGGAGACTCAGATTAATCCTATGAAGGATTTATGGAGGGTGGGTAGTGGATTACCTTGGTAAGGTATGCATTAACCTTGATCTCTCTAGGAGTTTTCCCACACATCTATTTTATAGGCCCCTTTAGCATTAGTCACCACAAAAGCCTTCAATACTAAGTTGAAGGCCATCCTAGCACCCTCCAGCACTAGGTTCACAAACAACAACAAAACTTAGATTCCTTGAGGTTTGAGCTATGACACATTTGTAGCCATCATCTCTCTCATGGTCTGTCTTAAGAATCTAAGTTTCATCATCAACAACAATCCATCTCATATGCACTAAAATGATCATTAATCCTCCTAGGAGATAGTTCTCAACACTTTTGACGTGTCATTCGAAGTTAAAACATAATGGTGACACTCAGGAAGATACACCACTAGACGTGACCCCTAGGTTGCTTTAGTGAGACAAAGTTACATGAAACTCACCTTCTCAAGTATACAAATTTCCAACAACAACAAAATCTTCCCAAATGATATAGCTAACTCCTTTTCACACATGTGGATAATTCTCAAAACAAGATTATCATCAATAACAATCATACATTATCTTTCATTATCAACAAATTCACCTCATCAAATAATATCCATATAGGTTCAATTCATCATTCATATCTCACTCACCAATTATGAATTCTTACCTAGTACATTAGCACCACGAGAATTTTTACAAATCAAGTTCTCATACTCAAACACCAACATCATCATATGAATGTGAATTACATGATAATAACAAAAATTCAACTCAATTACACCATTAAGAGTATATCATACTACAACAAGACATATACATATATCATCACTTTGACAATTAACATTTATCAAACTTAATATTCATATATGCATTTACCCAAACATAAGATAATCATCTTATATTAGTCAATAAAAGAAAGTTAATTACATAAACTCTACTCCATTGATTCTATTTTATCTCATACAACAAGGACAATTCACATTAAAAAATCACTAGGGAACATATTTCTCATATGCAATAGGGGCAGGTGCTTAAGCGCCACTATCCTTGCGCTTAATAGTGATCTGGAGCTTAAGCTCAACAAAAGTGGCGCTTAAGCCCTACCTTCCCAATGCTTAAGCCCCAACATACATCTAACAACATTTTAGTTTTAACCATGATAACTCATTCTAATGTGATTTTTGGTTACCAAAGCATCCCTAAACATCCCAAAATATCGATTTATGATAAAAACAAGGATTCCATACAATACAGATCCATATCTAAGCATTTATACAATCAAAGGATTTAGTAAAAAGGTCAAGCTCCCCTTATCTCCATAGAACCAAAAAGAGAACTTTGCGAAGAAGAAAGAGAAAATGATGAACTTTGGGTCCAAGGGAGGAGCTCTCCTCCACTCCAACAACAAGTCCACCTTAGCAACATCACCCCAAACCCAAAACAACCACAAATGAAATCAAAACCCAAAACCAAGCTTTTTCATGAGCTCCCATACGTGCTCTATGGGAAAATGAAGACAATGAGCGTAAGAAGAAGTGCTTACCACTTAATGGCTCAACCAAACGACATCGGGGGGGGGGGGGGGGGGGGGGGGGGTCTCCTTTGATCACCAACACCAAACCTCAAACTTTTAGGATTTAGGTATCTTCTGGAGAAGAAGAAGAAGAAGAAGAAGAAGAGAAAATAAAAAAGCTCCTTCTAAATGCAAATTTGAATTGTGAGGGTTAGGTAAGAGTTTATGACCCTTACAGTTCTCTTTTTCACCCATAGGCTTTCTCCAAGCACACCCTCCCCTAAACATACATCCAGGCTCAAACTCACTAAAACTTACTATTTGTTCCTAAAATAAGGTTTTTCACATACGTAATCATACATATAAACAACACACCATCACCTCTTAATTAATTACAGGAACTTAAATTAAATTCAATTATTCTTGCAATCTAATTAAAATCACTTAATGTGACAATATGAAAGCATAATTTACAAAAACAATGTTCAAACTAAATACTTTTAAGTTAGAATTTAAAATATATTATTGTGATCTATTTATTAAAAGTATCATTGTTGTACACTATCAGACATAATCTAATACACACACACACACACACATTAGCCAAGGGAATATTAAAAGTGGCAACAACTATATCATCTCAAATTCTAAGATGCAGTTATGCTTGATAAAAAAAAAATCTATAAACAACACAAGCATAAGGTGCATATTGAATTTTCTCATGAGTGATATTGTTCAACTAAAAATAAAAAATAAAAAATGCATGACCCGCGAAGTCAACCGAGTCACCAGGTCATTGGTTTGAAGTCGAGTTGCACCAAGTTGCATCGGGTTGTACAAAGTCATGTGGATTTTTGGTCCAAGTGGTGGTTTGGTCCATGTGGGTGCCTGGTTCTCAGTCCAACAGGTCAACCCGGCCTATCCAAACCAAGTCTAATAAATATGAACGATAGTGTGGTGCAAAGTTGCTCCTACTAATACAACCAAACTATATGCAAATGATTGTTGGTTGGAAAGATAAGTAGGGGTTTTGGAAATTTGTAAAAATAAATCATAAATGAACTAAAGTCACTTGATTACCATTTAACTTATGTTAGTCTAAATAAAGGAGGAATGAATTTTTTTGTCAAGCAAAAAATGTGTTATGTGCTAACATACACCTTCTAATTTTTAGTGGGTCTATGTTAATAAATCCCTTTAATAAATGAAATAATATATTAAAAAATATTAATTAAATATTTATACTTTTTCTTGGAAGTCAAATATTTATACTTATTTTAAATATACAACTCTAATAAAGATACATATTAAAAAAATTGTCATCTAAAAAAGATCATTAGTTAAAAAAAAAAATGCTTTCACAAGATAATATTATTTATATATGAGGATATTAAGAAAAAGCTGAAAAAAAAAGATTAGTTTGAATGAAGCAATAAGAAAGTCGAGGCAAGGTCTATAGGGGACTTTAATTGTTGAAACAAATGAAGAGAATGAGACGAAAGCAGGATACAGGATTAACACAACTTATAAAATGTAAGTAGACCGTAAGTGATCGATAATATTGATAAATATTTTTTATAAATATTATAGTAATAAAAAAAAACCTCCCTCGTCACTTTATTATATACATAATATGATATTAGAAACTCAAAGTGTCCTACTAAGCCAAAGCCAGTAGTTATTTCATGTTTAACTTTAACATTTTCATTTTTCATGTCTTTTCTTTTTTCTTGACATGTCGTTTTTTACTTTTCGTATAATTTTGTATAGTTGTACTAAGATTAGACATTTTCTTATCTCTGTTTTAACTTTGAGTTTTATAATTAGGACTTTCACATTTTAGATGTATAAAAAAACATGTAAATCTATATTAATATTATTAATATGATTGATAAATAATTTTATATTTTTAACATGTAATTAGAAGTTTGATCTATGATTTGTGCGCATGAAAAAAAAAATATATGTTAAAAAAATCAATACTTTAAATGGACCTTCATACCTCAAAGAATTAATCTTTAACACTCGACCGAAAGATAAATAGATTCACCCAAAAAAGCGTGCACCTCTATATATCCTTAAAAAAGCATTAATGTGTATATGTATAAACATATAGTTCGTATTATATATATTATTCTATTAATATTATTTTAATATTTTTTATCTTAATATTGTTAAATTGTAAACATATTTATATATTATATACCATTGTTACAAGACTTAATGACTTTCAATTATTATTGACTCTACTCATCTTAATTTTTTATTGTGAGACCATTGTTGTGTGAATCTTTTTAGGTTGTTGTTTTTGTTTGTGACACAGGAGAGTCTTCCAAAACATTGAACAAAATAATTACTTCCTTCAGTTTTTATTATAAGGTCTAATTAATTAATTCATAGATTAAAAATTGATTAATTTAATTGAGTGTAAAATTTGTCATATTTTTTTGAAACTTTCCCTCTGAACAAACTACTTAAAGTTAATGATTTAAGTGAACGAAATTTTCTTAATTTTTACAGAAATAATTATTACATTTTTTTTACATATTTAATTACTACATTTTCTTAATATTTATATAATGGCATTCTATATGAATTATGAAAGTTTTTATCATTTGAAATAGAATTTTTGTAGTGATAAAAAATTCACCATGTTTTCTTATTTATATTGTTTAAAATGAAAATTAATTTTAATTTTATGCGTAAAATCTTGGTAACTATTTTTTTATAAGTCATTGTTTATTAAATAAGTATTTATTAGTATTTAAATGTTTAAATAATAATAAAAGAAGAAATTTTCTTGGCCTCCCCTCTAATTAAGAGACTTCTAAACTTCTGGATCAGTCCTGAAACAATGTTACTTTTTTTCATTTCACTATTTTTTGTATGTCTTTAAAAATACAAAATTAAAACTAAAAATATTCCTTTTATAAAACCACACTCTTTTACACACACACAAACTATGCTGGCTTAGCGTTAATTAACGATACAATAAACTTATTTGATGTATATACAGGTTGGGAATTTCATGCACTACATAAGCCGTTTTATCGCAGGCTTTACCATTGGTTTTGTCAGAGTGTGGCAGATCAGTTTAGTGACACTTGCCATTGTACCCTTAATTGCCCTTGCTGGAGGCCTTTATGCATACGTGACAATTGGTCTTATTGGAAAAGTTCGAAAATCATATGTGAGAGCTGGTGAGATCGCTGAAGAGGCAAGTAACATCATGTTTTATACCCTACATTAGACAAAATTGAGTATTTTGGTCTTCTACCTTGTACATATAATTGTAGTGAATATCACTGGCTGATTAGATTGCAAGTGCATGTTAAAATTGATTATATCATGGTATAAATATGATTTTAGCCTATATTTTTTAATTTTAGATTTAGCTCTTTATTTATTTATTTATTTATTTTACTTTTCAAATTTTTTAATTTTAGTTTTAGATCCCACCATCGTTCATATGATAATGCTATCACTTGTATTTAGATGTCCTGTTAGTGGATCACTTGTATTTAGATGTCATAGTGGTCACTTTGAGTGAAATACATTTAATATAATTGTATACATATTATGTGGTCATTAAATTTTCTTTGATAATTATGATATAAAATTACTCATTAAAAGTAGTTATAAATTTTCATCAAAATTTTGAGTGCATATAAGGTGGATATTTTCTTCTTAACATGATTTATTTCATACTTAAGAATTAATCAGGATCCTAAACCACTTGATTAAGAGATATAAATCTTTACCACGTATGATTGTTGATTAATGTCGTCATTAAATAATAATAAAAATCATTTTCAATTTTTTTAAAAATTAAAGCTAATAAAATATAATTTTGAAGGAGTAAAGGTAAAATTGGTGCTAGCTAACAAACTTATTTATTAGTTGTAGGTATATTATTCATTGACCATATTAGTTGTACGATGACCATATTATACTACTACTCTTTGTGAATTTAAGGTGATAGGCAATGTGAGAACGGTACAAGCATTTGCAGGAGAAGAAAGAGCAGTGAGATCATACAAAGTAGCTCTGATGAACACATATAGAAATGGTCGAAAAGCAGGTTTAGCAAAGGGTCTGGGATTAGGCTCTATGCATTGTGTCCTTTTCCTTTCATGGGCTCTTCTTGTTTGGTTCACTAGCGTAGTTGTTCACAAGAATATCGCCAATGGTGGCAACGCTTTCACTACCATGCTCAATGTAGTCATTTCTGGCCTGTAAGTAAGCCTTTCTTACTTTCTCCTATATTATTGGTGCCAAGCTAGCTACATCGATCCAAATTACATGAAGTTTCATTATTTAGAATAATAAATATTTTTTTATTGACAAATGTTAGGTATTAATTGATAGTTTTTCAGTTGGTGGATGAATTTGAATACACCATCTCTTCACGATCTCTTCGCTCTTCTCTCTTTACTACTCTATGTTCAATTTGGTCTTTTAGTTGATTTTTATTTATTTTTACTAATTGAAAAATTTATTTGACTGTTCGATAAATAAATTTTTTAAAATATTAATTTTTAACTTTTTATATTTTCTTTCACTTTTATCTTTAATATATTTATTTTTTTTTAATTTTTTTTATAAAAATCATAATTTTATTATTTAACTGTAATCTTATATTTTTTAACTACTTCAAATGTTAGTTTTACTAAATACTGATAATTTAATTAATTAATTTTTTGACTTCTAACTAACTTTTCAATTAATTTTATTATACAAGTAAACCTTATAATCCCTGAATAATGGATATTGTATAATGAATTAGTTGTAGCATAGACAAATTAAGGAATATCCTACTATCAACTCTTCAGTAGTTTATTCTAGTGGCAGAGATAACTTTTCTAAATTATATAATTTATGATGTTTTGGGTTTCAGGTCACTTGGGCAGGCAGCCCCAGATATTTCTGCATTTATAAGAGCAAAGGCAGCAGCTTATCCCATTTTTGAGATGATAGAGAGGGACACAATGAGCAAAGCCAGCTCAGAAAATGGTAAAAAGTTAAGCAAATTGGAAGGTCACATCCAGTTCAAGGATGTCTGTTTCAGTTATCCATCTCGTCCTGATGTGGTTATCTTCAACAATTTTTGTATTGAGATTCCTTCAGGGAAAATTTTAGCTCTTGTGGGAGGAAGTGGTTCTGGAAAGAGCACAGTTATATCGCTGATTGAGCGCTTTTATGAACCACTTTCTGGTCAAATACTATTAGATGGGAACAATATCAGGGAACTTGATCTTAAATGGCTTAGACAACAAATTGGATTGGTTAACCAAGAACCTGCACTTTTTGCCACAAGCATCAGGGAGAACATACTGTACGGAAAAGATGATGCCACTCTTGAAGAAGTAAATCAAGCTGTGATTCTTTCTGATGCTCAGTCTTTCATTAACAATCTTCCTGATGGGTTAGATACTCAGGTAAGAATTCACCTTCTGGACATTTATTTTTTACACTTTCACTATTGCATCTTGCATCTCTCATTGTTTTTCGGAATGTAAATTTATATTATAGAATCAACCTTTTGAAATGCAACGTGAGGGTGTAGGATACAATAACCAACTTTCAGCAAGGGCGGACCCAACTGTAAATGAGAGAGTGCATATGCACCCTCTGGTTTTTGAGAAAATACAAATATATCTACTATTATTATCTCTTTGCACCTCCTATTTTTATAATTTGAATCCATTGCTCTTAATTTTTCACAGTTGTAAAATTTTATGCTTTATGGGATAACTTCTTTTCTTAAGTTTTGCTCCCCTTTCGGTTTACTATCTACTTTACGCTTTATTAAGCTGACATTTCATTTTTTGCGGCATATGACACTTGATTTCAATTTTTATATGTATGATAGTTAAACAAAATTAAAATAAATTACCCCTATTGACTAACATAGGATCCTGGATTCGTCACTAACCGTCAGAATTTTAACATAAAACAAAGATCCAAAACTTTGTCTCGGCGCCTAAAGAAATTTAGTTTCCCGCGTTAAGAATATTGTCTAGTAGGACGGTGGAATTAACGGAATTTCAGATATGATGACCATACTGGTATCATATCATAAATGTTTGAAATTTCTATCCCAATAATTTCACAGTGGTTGAGAATAGGTGAAGGTGAAAAATATTTACCTATAAGTTATCTATTTGAAGAAACTGTTACTGGTAGTTACTGGTAGCTACTATCTCTAGGAATTTTGCACTTTTTTAAGAGTAATTCCAGGGCTCCAAAATAAAAATTAGACTATGCAAATTGTAGGGAATAAGTGTGTCAATTCGATACTTTGTTAAACAAGGGCAGGGAAATGGTTTTTATAACTCAAAGTAAAATATGATAGATGATTTTTCCTTTGAAGATGATACCCTTGAGTTAAAGAGTAAAGTAACTCAAACTTAAGTTTTAGGTCTATAATATTTATTATTAATTTGTTAAAGTAAAAAAAATCACATATATTACATGTCACTATATTTCCTTTAAAGCAAAATCTCTTTCAATTTTTGTTCTAGGCTTCACATTCTGCTGTTAGACCCGTGCTGATACTAAATTTCTTTTTCAGGTTGGTGAGAGAGGGATACAGTTATCAGGGGGACAGAAACAAAGGATAGCAATATCTCGTGCTATAGTTAAGAATCCATCAATCCTTTTATTAGATGAAGCAACCAGTGCTCTGGATTCAGAGTCGGAGAAAAGTGTACAAGAAGCTCTTGATCGTGTAATGGTTGGTAGAACAACCGTAATAGTTGCACACAGACTTTCTACCATTAGGAATGCAGATATGATCGTTGTTATTGAGGAGGGAGGAAAGGTGGTGGAAATTGGAAATCATGAGGAACTCATTTCCAACCCAAATAATAATGTATACGCATCTCTTGTTCAAATCCAAGAAAAGGCCTTTTCTCAAAGCCACATTTCTGGGGATCCTTACTTGGGAGGGTCATCAAGGTACTTGGGAGGGTCATCAAGGTACTAATAGAGATTACTTGATGATATTAATTTATGGCATTGGTATTCATCTTTTAAAGTTAGTTGCTGCAAATTTTAGTATATATTAATAGGTTAAAATATGTTCGTGATTCTTAGTAAATGAATTTTGTTTTTTAATAATTTTTTTTAGTAAAATCATAATTTTGTTTTTGATTTTTTTTTATTTTCAGATTATTTAGTGAATTTTTTTGTTTTTTGTTGATAACTTTTTTTTTCATTTGTTATTATTCTCTTGAAAAAAATTATTAATAAATGATTTTTTTATCAAAAAATAAATACAAAATTTACGAATTTATTAAGAACAAAAAAATATAAAGAATAAAAATAAAATTTTTATTTTATCAAAGACTATAATTTTTTTATCAAGAAACAAACAAAATTTAAATATTTATTAATGATAAAAAATATATTTTAACCTTATTAATATTTGTTCAACTTTTAAGCTTAATCAAGTGACTCTATTAAAATGATATTGTAATGGGTATTTTTGGATAAATTTTAATAAAAATACTTTTAGAAAAAGAAAATAAAGAGAAAAAAAATAAAACAAATTTCATAATCTAAAATGAGTTTATGCATAAGCTCATTTTAGATGTAAAGAAACTCATTTTTTTTTCATATTTTCTTATCAAAGTACTCCTACTTTTAGATAAACTTATCCAAACATATCCTAAATATTCTTCTGCCTCAACCTTTTACGTGTACTCTACCAGGATGACATAACATCTTCCATTTATGTTGATATGTTTATTATTCTGATTGTAACATAAGGCACCTAGGAGAGTCATCATCCCGCGCAACAAGCTTTCGTGGTAGTTTCCGATCAGATAAAGAATCAACTAGCAAGGCTTTTGGAGATGAAGCCGAAGGTAGTGTTGGAAGTTCTTCAAGGCATGTCTCAGCAAGAAGACTGTATTCAATGATTGGTCCTGATTGGTTTTATGGTGTTTTTGGAACCTTGGGTGCATTTATTGCTGGAGCACAGATGCCACTTTTTGCTCTTGGAATCTCTCACGCTCTTGTATCTTATTACATGGACTGGCATACAACACGTCATGAAGTGAAAAAGGTTGCTCTACTCTTCTGTGGGGCAGCAGTTTTAACCATCACTGCGCATGCCATTGAACATCTTTCCTTTGGAATCATGGGGGAACGGCTTACTCTTCGGGCAAGAGAAAAAATGTTTTCTGGTAATTGTGATTAAACTAATAATTATGACTAACTTGCCCTTCTACTTATGTGCTTGGCTTCCTAAGAAATTTTAATGCCTTTTTAATCTTCCTCTTGAAATGATAATAATATTTAACTTAAAGGATTGACGAGTGGTATAAGGTTCTAATATGTTTATTTGAGTGAAAATAATTTATTTACTAAGAGAATTCGTGTTTGATTTTCATCATGTGTAAAATTCACTTGATATAACTATAATCACTTATTATGAGGAGAATTAGTTAAAAGTTATATCTTTAATTCAATAAATTTAGAGACACATGTAATATCTGACTTAGGACAATAATAATAATAATAATAGTTAAAAGTCGTGTCTTGATATTTTTATTGCCTAAGAGAGTAAAAATCTTTATCCTGCTATTGTATCTAAAAATTTTTAAGTGTTCATTCATTGTCCTATTGATTCTAAAATATATCTATCAAAGTAATAATATAGACATTATATTAAAATATATTTTTGATTCTTAATAAAAATGTGAATTTTTGTATTTATTATCTGATAAAAAAAATTGTATTGAGTTTCTAATAAAATGATAATTTTATTTTGGTCTTTGATATCTTTATTTGGTTTCTCTCATAAATTTTTTTTATTTGTTGTTAATCTTTTTAAAGGGACTAATAACAAATGAAATTTTTGTAGAGATCAAAATTTATTAATTTATAGAGATCAAAAAGAGTGTCAAAAATCAAAAAACAAAATTTTTGTTTTATCAAGAATAAAGAATGAAGAATTTTTTTTATTAAGAAATAAATATAAAATTTGAATATTTATTAGTGATCATAAACATATTTTAGCTAAATATGTTTCTTTTACTAACTTTCCTTGTTGTGATCATGTGGGCGCAGCTATTTTGAAGAGTGAAATTGGCTGGTTTGATGACATAAACAACACAAGTTCTATGCTTTCATCACGTTTAGAGACTGATGCAACATTTTTAAGAACTGTAGTTGTTGATCGATCAACGATTCTTCTGCAGAATGTTGGTCTGGTTGTTGCTTCATTTATTATTGCCTTCATGTTGAACTGGAGGATAACGCTTGTTGTATTGGCCACATACCCTTTAATCATTAGTGGTCACATTAGTGAGGTTTCCCTCTTGCTCCATCTTTCAACATTACCAAACTAGTACATCGATCTGTTTTTGTGTTTTAACAACTTTTGTTGCCAATATTTCAGAAACTATTTATGCAAGGATTTGGGGGCAACCTGAGCAAAGCATATCTAAAAGCCAACATGTTGGCTGGGGAGGCTGTGAGTAATATCCGCACTGTGGCTGCATTTTGTGCTGAACAAAAGGTCCTTGACCTTTATGCTCATGAGCTTGTGGAGCCTTCCAAGCGTTCATTCAATCGGGGCCAAATTGCTGGCATATTCTATGGCATTTCCCAGTTCTTTATTTTCTCTTCTTATGGCCTTGCCTTGTGGTACACGCTCTTGCTTCTTTTTTTGTTTAATATATATATTACAATTGTTAGGGACAAAAAAAGTAAACAAACTTTAACATACATAATTATTTAACATTTAAACAAATTTTTAAAATGCTAAAGTGTAAAGATAAAAAAATGTTTAAATTTTTATTAAATAAATTATAAATTAAGTGATTAAACACAAATGATTAATGTGGTGAAGTTAGAGTTGAATCGTTCAGATATTATCTGAGTTCGATTTTTTATGAAAATAATTTTTTGTCATGTTTTATCTACTTTGTAATGTACAAGAGGATTAAGACAAAAAAAAATATTAATAAATTTAAAGAGTAGAGGATTGTCTTTATACTGAGAGTGAGACTTAAACTTTCACAG
Source organism: Glycine max (assembly GCF_000004515.6). Lineage (NCBI taxonomy): Eukaryota > Viridiplantae > Streptophyta > Magnoliopsida > Fabales > Fabaceae > Glycine > Glycine max. Next base: position 34,397,023 of record NC_038244.2, read on the forward strand.
GTATGGATCCGTGTTGATGGAAAAGGAGCTTTCTAGCTTCAAATCAATTATGAAGTCATTTATGGTTTTAATCGTAACAGCGCTGGCTATGGGGGAGACTTTGGCACTGGCACCTGACCTTTTGAAGGGAAATCAAATGGTTGCATCGATTTTTGAAGTGATGGATAGAAAGACAGGAATATTGGGAGATGTTGGAGAAGAACTGAAGACAGTGGAAGGAACGATTGAGCTAAAAAGAATCCATTTCTGCTACCCTTCAAGGCCAGACGTGGTTATTTTCAATGATTTCAATCTTAAAGTGCTTGCAGGAAAGAATATTGCCTTGGTGGGGCATAGTGGTTGTGGTAAAAGCTCAGTCATCTCCCTTATACTCAGATTTTATGATCCAACATCTGGGAAGGTGATGATAGATGGTAAGATGTTTGAACAACTTATGCTTTAACAACTCACCCTTATTCCATTATTAATACAATAGAAAAAAGAGAAATATAAGATTTTTTTTTCATAAAATAAAATGCGTAATGCTAGACACATATTGGCATCCATTAGTCAATCATTAAAACGGCTCATTGGCTACATGTGTATCAATCTAATGTCAATGTCTATTTATTATAAAGGCTTAAATATATTTACAATTTCTAATATATATTTAATTTTTATTTTGAGTTCTTGATAAAAAATTTGTTGTTCTGAGTCTCTAATATATTAAAAGTTTTGTTTTGAGTCTTTATCGTCAATTAAGTGATAATATGACATCATCTCAATGATTCTTCCAATATGTATGAATCATCGAGATGATAACATGTCATTATTTAACTGATGATAAAGACCTGAAATAAAACTTTTAATATATGGGGACTCAAAATAATAAAAATAATTTATTAGGAACTCAACATATAAATCGGATATATATAATAGACCTAAAGTTATTTAAACCTATTATAAAATGAGAAAACATTCTAACAATGATTCATTAAATTTTTGCAGGAAAAGACATCAAGAAACTCAATTTGAAATCCCTTAGGAAACATATTGGCCTAGTTCAACAAGAACCGGCTCTTTTTGCAACATCAATCTATGAAAATATTCTTTATGGTAAGGAAGGAGCCTCAGAAGCAGAAGTGATTGAAGCAGCTAAACTTGCCAATGCTCATAGCTTTATCAGTGCTCTTCCTGAAGGCTACGCCACCAAAGTAGGTGAGAGAGGAGTTCAACTCTCTGGTGGCCAGAAACAAAGGGTAGCTATTGCCAGAGCTGTTTTGAAAAACCCCGAAATTTTGCTGCTAGATGAAGCCACCAGTGCACTTGATTTGGAGTCTGAGCGTGTTGTGCAACAAGCTCTAGACAAATTGATGAAGAACAGAACAACAGTTATAGTTGCACACAGGCTATCCACAATAACAAATGCAGACCAAATAGCAGTATTAGAGGATGGAAAGATAATTCAGAGAGGGACTCATGCAAGACTTGTAGAGAACACAGATGGAGCATACTACAAATTAGTCAGCCTTCAACAACAGCAGCATATACAAGAACATAATGATTAATTGACATGACAAAACAGACCAATGAATTCTTTTATCCGGGACTAATTTGGGTATATATTCATCCTTATGCTGTCACACTTATGTTGTGTTGTTTGTCTGAGGGGAGGGGGAGAGAAATAGGGAGGAAATAATATTGATTTTACGTGGGTTTCGCATCTTTTATATTCTATTTTAATTTAAATACTTTTATTCTATTTTCATCTTCTAAAATAAACACAATATTATAGAGAATGACGTGGAATTTAAATTACATGTTGCTAATTGTTGTGAAGATATAAAATGAATTTTAGATTACACTTTTATTTCTTCTATATTGCAATATTTGCAATTTATATAAGTCTCAATTTTTTAGGTAATATTTTTTTTCATTTTTAAAATTAAACATACGCAGTCTTAGCCTAGCTAATCCAATTGTATATGTCAGTATACTGTGTTGATATGGATTATCTCATTTTTTAAATACTAAAATATATTTTTCGTTTTTACAAAATATCCAAAGTTCATTTTTAGTCCCTTTAAAAAATTATTCGCTTTTCGTCCTCCCAATATTATATTATGTTACTTTTTGGCTTGGAACTAGGTTTGGATTTGTCCAAACCTATGTGTTTGATGAATGTGCATGTAAGCTTATCCATTAGCCAATTAGATGATGACATGTGTTAAAACCTTACCCCCTCTCTCTTCAATCCATGACGCCAACCCCCTCTCTCTCTATGTTGCTCTTTTCTCCACTGACACTCTTCCCTTGAACCACCACACCTCAAGCCCTTGTCGTCCTCTCTGTCATCGTCATCACATGCCTTCATCGTCAATCGCCCCATCACAACGGAGCACAGTTGCTAGAGAGCAACACCGCGTTGCTTCTGGATTCCTTCAAAAGGTGAGGCTTCTCATCTTTCATCGTTTTGATTTGGTCGGAGGAAGGACATTGCAGCTTCAGGTTCATTCACCGAAAGCACCGACACCATGAGAAGAGTGTGGCAAAGTTGAACCTAGCCGGCGAGATCGACGAGCATTGATGCATGGGAACACATTGTGAAGACACATTTTCTCCTCGAGTCGTGGTTTTGTATGCCTTTGTAATGTGATTTTTCAAAAATGTTGTTCAATTGGAGTTTCATTTCACTTCTCTGGATGCTTTTGTATGCAATTTCCTAATTCTTCATGTGATATTGAGGCGTTACGGTGAGGGAGTTTGTGGTGGGTTTGGTTCATGAGAATGGAAGAAAGAAAGTATGTGTTTGGGAGGTGTGTTTCTTTTGGGAGGTGTTTGGTGGTTTTGATGGTGGTTGTTATGGCCTTTGGTGATGGAGGTGGTTAGCTTTGGTCAAAAACTTGATATGGGTTGTTTTGATTTGAGAGGAATTCAATCCGATTTGGGTTTGGGAGAAAAGGGTTGTTTGGTTGGTGCAGTGTTGTGTTTCCGGCATAATAGACAGGTGAACCTAATCTAATTTGTAGAAAAGAAACAATAAGTATAAAGTGTTATCATATTCATAAAGACTATGTGCAACATAAAGAAATAAAAAAAATTATACTCATTTGCTACAACGAGTTGTCAATTTGCTATGGTGAATGTGTAGAGATTTAGTTTTTAGAAAATAAATGCTTCATTGTAGCGAGGTTTGTAACATCCCAATTTTTCGTAAATAAATTTAAAAATCTTTTTAGTAAAAAATAAATAAATAAATAAATATAGAGCAAATAATAGACTGAGTATCCTAGGTATAAATAGTTATGTTAAGTCAGCTGTCTCCTTTTTGGCCTCATTTTCGTTTTTCCCCTTCTCCTCTCAAAACCCTTTCTTTTTCCCGCAGCCCACCAAACCTGTTCACCGTTGGATCGTCGTGAAATTTGAGTAATGTTCACAACCCAATTCCGAACATTCTCACCGTTGGGAATTTCAAAATCATATCTGAGCTTAGAGGAAAACCCTTCGCATTGTAGCATTTTAATTTCCCGTAGAAACCCAAAACTGTCTCGGTAAAACTACGATCCCGGTTTCGTTAGCCGTTGGATTTTCATGAAATTTGGATATGTTGTTCTAAATTCAATTCCGCACGCTTGCACCGTTGGTATTTGCGATATAATATTCGTGGAGGGAGAAAAAGGAATCGCATGAAGACAGTACAAGTGAAGGTTTCAATCTCTTCTCCGTCTCTCTGACGTTTGGGAATTCTATCGGAGCAGTCGGATGAATAATTGAAAGAATTTCAGGGAACCGCTAGAGATGTTGCTATTGCTGGCTGAAGACACGTGAGTCCGCTCAGAGGTAAGGGATGAGTTATTCACAGTTGGGGATTAGTGAGAACATGTGTAGGGATCTTTAGAAGATTAAATTGGGGTTTTATTTTGAGATGTTTATTAAATTGCAATTTTTCCTTTATGATTATAAATAAAATATTGATGTCCTAATGAAAATTTCTTGATAAATTGTGCTCTTGATATTTGTATATTTCGACCTATGATTTTGATATAATTGTGTAATATTATTTAAGGGGTTTTAGTCCTAATGTTGTGATAGTCTTTTATATAAATTGTTATATTGAGGATATGAAATGATGATTCAAATTGTGAGTATATGATGAATTGTAGAAGAACATGTTGCTGTGAGATTATAATATTGTTATTGAGATTGAGTATAAGTGTAAAGTTCAACATGTGTTAATTTGTGAGATACGTGTAAACATGTGATGGTGAATTGTGATACTATGAGATATGAAATTGTGAATGAGTTCTAGTTGTGGATAAGTGTGTAGTTAACACTTGATGTGAAATTACTTGTGTTGTAAGCTATGAATTGTACAATAAATCGACCAGCGTTATCTTGAGAAAAGCGTTGATGCGCAATGTTAAAGAGAAAATGTAAGTTTCCTATTTAGGAACCAGTGTTAAATCGTAGCGCAATTGTGTTGAACGTGTTTAAAACACGAGTGTAAGGTCGTGGGTATTGTATAATTCATGAGCAGTGTCTGCATGTAAAAAAAATTATTTTAGGGGTTGGACCTGAATCAGGAGGGAGAGACCCTGACGTACTCTTCGGAGTGTAGGCCTTGGGGGTCACTGGGTTTGAGTGCTCCTTTAAGCCTATGCTGATCCCATAAGGTTGGAGCATTCTTGCAAAACATCGTGACCCTGACTGGTCTCCCTATGATCTTACTTAGTGAGAGTGACCTGACAAACCCATTGTGTGGTGTGTCTTGTTATGTACTCCTAAGCGCCCCAGGGTGGTTTTTCACTGACATGGTACCACATTGCATATAGGATTGAGTCTTAGCATAACTATTGCATATGCTTGCTAATTGATGTGTTATTATATCTTGATCAAAGTGTGGGATTCTTGTGTAATGTGATTGATAATTGAAAAGTGAATTTTGAATGATGAAGTGGTGAAGTTAGTGAGCTATGTTTAAGCAAGTGGTATCTCATTTATATAATATGTATATTTAATTGTCTTATTTCTCTATTAGCTAGGAATGTGATAACTCACTCCCTGTGTGTTGTTGTGTTTGGATCCTGTGATGATCTTGAACTTGTGTTCGGGGGAGCAGATGAATAGGTGGATGACTATGAAGAACCTCATGCTAGACGACACGGGAACACAACGCTCTGATAGGATGTGACATTAGGATATAGGTTCTATATTAATTGTATGAAGCTTAGACGACCTTGTTGAGTCGAGAATACTGTATTATTTATTTGGACAAGTTTGAATATGACGTAGAAGAAAATGAATGTGAGCCTTTTTCCCCTTTGAAAGACTTGTTTAAAAAAAAATGTTTTAAAAATACTTTTAATTAATATTTGAATTTTTTTATTTCTTATTAGTATATATGTGAGGGGTAGAGGGTGTCACAAGGTTTCAATTTGTTACGACGAAACCAAATTGATTTTGGTTTTTCAAATGCAATTTTTGGAGCGAAAAATGAATCAAATAGATCAAAATGTTTCTAAGATGAAATTTGTAGAATTCTTCATATGAAACTTATTCCTAATCAATCTCCTAGTTCAATGCAACCAAGATCCAAACTAGAATGACTAATCCCATTTCCTTAGCAATTAATCCTTGACTTCCAAGTCAAGTACCTAATTCCTAAGGTGACTCAAACCTAGAAACTTAGAATAAGATCAATGAATCCTTGCATATACAAGTATCTGATCCATTCCTAACATCAAAGCCTAGCACAATTTCAATTTAGATCTAAGATTTGAACTTGTTTTCACATAATCCAAATTCCTAAAAGCTAGGTTGATCACTCCTAACATGCATCTAAGCATAAAACTGAAATAGAATCACATTAACTATGAGATTTGATAAGAAAACAAAGCTGACATACTTGAATTCTACTCCAATCACTCAACAACTGTCAAATTTAGCTTATTTGGTGATGTAGCTCCATGTACTGCTTGTAGGCCTTGGATATTTTTCATCAATGGGGCCCTTTGCTTCTTGAAGATCAATGACAGCGGAATGAAGAAGGAAGAAAGGTGATTGGAGACGCCACTTCAAGGAGAAGATGAGTCAAGAACAAGCTCACCACCACAGGAAGCCATGGATAAGAGCTTGAAGGTAGGAGGAGATGAGTGAAGGGAGAGGGATAGAGGGGGGTACGAATTTTATGCCTCAAATGAGGTCTGAACTTTGAAGTGTAATTTCTCAAATGATCAAAGTTGAAAAAAATGCACCCACAAGGTCTCTATTTATAGCCTAACTGTCACACAAAATTGGAGGCAAATTTGAATTTCTATTCAAGTTTCACTTGAAATTTGAATTTGAATTTGTGGAGCAAAATTTGGAGCCAAAAATTTCACTAATTATGATTAGTGAATTTCAGCTATGGTTCAGCCCATTAATCCAAGATCAAGTCCAAGATTCTTCACTAAGTGTGCTTAGGTGTCATGAGACATGTAAAACATGAAGGACATGTACAAAGTATGATTATATGATGTGGCAATGGGGTGTAGCAAGCAAATGCTCACCTCCCCCTTAGGCTGATCCAAAATTTAATTGGATTGAGCTACTCCCAATTCAATTAAATTTCTCTCCCAACACACACATCAAATAGTGCACTTAATGCATGTGAAATTACAAAACTACCTCTAATACAAAAACTAGTATAGGTGCCCTAAAATACAAGGGTTGAAAAATCCTATATTACTAGGGTACCCTCCCTACACTATTGAGCCCTAAATACAAGGCCCAAAAATATTGAAACCCTAATCTAATATGTACAAAGATAAGTGGGCTCATACTTAGCCCATGGGCCCAAAATCTACCCTAAGACTCATGAAAACCCTAGGACCTTCTCCTGCATCTTTGGCCTAATCTTCTTGGAATCTTCTATCCAATGCCCTTAGGGGGTAGGATTACATCATCCCCTCCCCCTTGAAAAGGATTTGACCTCAAATCTAGAGGTTCTTGAAACTTTGGGCTTCTTCCCTCAACACCTATAAAAAGAATAAAAACATATATATTAATGGTGTTGGGAATGTTACAGTAGGGTAAGGTCTGAAAATCCCTTTTCTAGGCATCTTCCCATGAGGGAACATGGTTCCTCACCAACTCAATGCGTGGTACTACAAGTATAGAAAAATATGGAACAAACCTTTTGTAAAAGTTTGTTAAGTCATGGAAGCCCCAAATTTTCCTTATACTTGGTGGAGTGGGCCACTTAGGAATGTCCTTTATTCTTTTAGGGTCCGTGGGAACCCCTTGACCACTATTTAAAAAATTAAGGAAAGTAATGCAATAAAGCATACCTTTTTTTTGTATTTTCAAGTTGATTACTCCTACCAAAAAGTACGACAAACTTAAGGTGTCCCATACGAGAACCTAGGTTTGTATTGAAACCAAAAATAAGAACAAACCTACATAATGAGTCCCTATGTATGTGAATTATGAAGATGTTGGATGCATGGGTGATTTTACAAAAGAGGGCTACATCACTCAACACATTCATCATACCACCTATCATAGGGATTTGGTGTCTCATAATACCTATTTTGGGCACCAACAATGCACAAGGATTTAAGCTCTTACAAACCAAACCCTCATCCAACCACTTTTTTACTTGAGGATTAATCTCAAGCTCAAAAGGTATGGCAGTGCTAACAAGTGTTCTTTTACAAAAGAGAAGAAGTGGAGGTTGTCTAAGAAGGGAAGTTTCTTTAATGTTTGTCTTTATTGCAAAATGACTTTCCTTCTTAGCTAACCTCTTGGAGGAGACACTTACCTCTTTACACTCCTCCTTAACCATTAAAGGTTCTTCTTTTTTTTTTTTTCTATTCTTTTCCGCATCCCATTTGAGTTTTATTTGTACTTGATCCTTAGCTACCTGTGAAGGTGTTTGAGGATGCAACACAAATTTAGTGCCAAGATGGATGAGGGTAATGTCATTAGTTAGGCCATTGTAAATGATCTTCCTATCAAATTGTCATGGCCTTCCTAAAAGAATATGCCCTGCCTCCATGGGAGCTATATCACAATTAACTTCATCCTTATATGTCCCAATTGAGAAAGGTACCTTCACTTGTTGGTTAACTATCATTTCCCCTTTCTCATTGAGCCATTGAAGTTTATAAGGTTTTGGGTGGAGAATGATAGTGAGGTTCAACTTGGAAACTAATCTTGTGCTACAATAATTACAACAAGATCCACTATCCACAATGAGAGAACAAGTTTTATCTAAAATTTTGCATCTTGTATGAAGGATGTTCTCTCTTTGGGATTGGGATGGATCACAAGATTGACCTCCAAGCAGCCTTCTAAACATTAGGAGGTCACCTTCTTCATGGGGGTAGACTTTCTCACTAGACTCTTCACCCTTTCATCTTCAGTTCCACTAGAGGAAGGGGAAGAAGTAGTCTCCTCTTGACTACTTGAAATGTCTTGACCCCTCATAATCATGGTTTTCTTTGTGGGGCATTGAGAGACAATGTGACCTCTCCCAAGACATTTGAAGCATTTAATGTTGCTAGTCCTTGCTTGGGAACTAGTCTTAGGGGTCGATTTCTCTATGGTCTTACCCTTATCTTCCTTGGGTTTTGAAGGTGCAGCCCCCAAAAGTCCTTGTGCTTGGTCCTTCCTTGGATAAGAGTGAAAGCCATAAGATTTTGAAGAAGGATTTCTTTTAAGTTGTTGCTCCACTCTTATACAAAGTTGGACTAGCTCATCTAGGTGCCTATATGGAAGGAGTTCAACCTTGTCCCTCACTTCCATATTAAGCCCACTAAGGAACCTAGCTATACTTGTTCTTTCCTCCTCCTTAAGTCCAGCTCTTAAAAGGAGTAGTTCCATTTGTTGTCTATATTCTTCAACACTCATATTCCCTTGTCTAAGCCTTTGGAGCTTGTCGATAAGCTCCCTTTCATAGTAGGAGGGAATGTGTCTCTTCATAAGGGCACTCTTAAGATAATTCCAACACTCTACTAGAGGATCTCCATGAATCCTTCTTTCCCTAACAAGGGAAGTCCACCAATAGAGGGCATACCATTGAAAGCTAAGGGTAGCAAATGGAACTTTTCTCTCTTCACTAATATGATGGCAAGCAAAGAGTTGTTCAACCTTCATTTCCCAATCTAGGTATGCCTCAAAATTATCTTTTCCATGGAAATATGAGAGGCTAATGTTAACCTCTTGAGGCTTTCTATCATTTTCTCTTCTTTGTGAGTGATGTTTAGTATGTGACCTATGGCACCCTCTATAATAATCGCTAAGTTCTTCACTTAAACTCTTGCAAGAGTCATGACTACTATAGGAGGCATGTTTTTCTCTTTTCATTTCTTTCATTATTTTTCTTCTTTCTTCCTCTCTTATTTTCTCTCTTTCATCTTGACTTATTTCTTCCACTCTTTTTTTTTTCCTTTTTATTTTCTCTCTTGTTTTTCTTTCCACAATTCAAGGAATCTCAACTCATCTAATATCTTATACAAGGGGTCCTTAGGAGTATAACCCCCACCATTAACACTGGATGAAGAATGAAGACTCATGTTGGTTCCTAAGTTGTGGTTCTTTCTTGTTGGGGGTTTGAAAACATAAGGTAAAAGAAACTATGGTTGAAACTAGCCAAAATGAACACTAAAAGAGGTTTGAAAGATAAGGTTAAAACCAATTGGTAAAAAGCAAGCTATCTAGGTAGTTTGACAATGGAAGATAAAGGAAATTTAAAGCAAGCTAGACGGTTTCCTATGTGAAGGCTTGGATGACCCTTTGGAGGTCCCAACTAGCTCTTCACTTAGTCTACATGGTTTACACTAAGCTATTACACACAAATAGAGGTTTGGGTGGTCTCTTGAAGACTCCCAATACACCCCTGAAGAATGTCCAAATACAAGGAATTGCAATAGAAAAAAAAATTCAGCACTCAATTGTTCTATTACAGCAAATTTAACAAAGCAATTAAGGTTTTCAAATTTGTCTTCAATGCTTGTTTGTTTTCTCAAGTGTTTCACTCAAAATTTGGTGAGGCTTTGGTTGCTTCAAATCCAATGGTGCTCCTAGGATGGTTAACCTCCAAGACTAAAAAATATTCCTTCAAGCAACACACCAATTTCCTCTTCCAATCCTTATTATAGGCAACACTTAAACACAAAAAAAAAAAATACAAGCAAGAAACCAAAAGATGAAAGTAAAGCTAAAAAAAAATGAAATTTAACGTGACATTAATTCAATCAGATTCAAGAAAAAAATAAAGCAAAAGGACAGCACCACAAGCCAAGGTGGAACACAAAGGAAGTCCTAGAATGACACTAGATTAGATTGACAAATTAAAAACAAGACTCAAAGCAAAATTCTAGTTATGTCAATTTAGCAACACATCTAAAAGATGAACAACTCCAAGGAGTCAAATAGGCTTGTAATACAACTCAAAATAATGCACAATTTTCAAGCAAATCAAGCATACATGATTTTTTTTTGTTCTGGACTTGAATTTTGATGTTAATATTTATTATCTTTTCTTGCTCATTTATTTTTCGTTTTTGTTCATTCTTTTTCCATTTTTTTCTTCTAGATGTCTATTTTATCCAGTTAAAATTTCAACTCAAAACTCAAATTATTCAAGCCATAGTGGAGTTAAGAGAACAGTGTGCCAGAACTGAAAGCAACCAGAATTTCAACCTAGAAATCAAGAGTAGTGTTTATGTTGCTTAAGGCTTGGATAGTTACAATTTGTGTTTGCTTATGCTCAATTGTCTTGGATAACACAATTCAAGAGAGCTTAAGACTTATTTTGATTCAAAAATCCAGCCACAACTCAGCACTACAACTCAATTTCTTCATAGGCATCATATAGGAAACTTAGAAAACAAAAAAAAAGTTCAACAACAAGACTACTTCTAGGAATTGATTTAGAACATGTTATGAACTAAATAACATGCATGAATTAGACTCAAAATTAAAAATGATAGGCTAAGAATTGCAAGAATACATGAACAAATGTATCTAAAATTCAGTCAAAAAAATCAAAATTTAACACAAACTTAGAACATAACATGACAATTATTATGACTAAACATGACTCTAAGACAACATGAATGAAGTGATTTACACTTAGATTTTGGTGTTTTCTTTTCTAATCAATATTTTGCAAGAAAATTGAGATCTAAAGGTTCAACACAAGAAGATTATGGATGATAAAAGATAGAACCTAAAATCAACACAAAAACATGATTCAAGAGTAGATCTATAAAATTTGAACCATAGAAATGCAAGAATATGTGTAGATATATGATTTAACCGGTTTATTTTTTTTAATCTACTCTAAACAGCACCAAACCACAAGGCAATGAGCAGATACATGGAGAAGAAGATGAAGAACAAGGAATTAAAGTGAATTGACCGAACAAAAAATTAGAGGAAGCAAAAGAACATCACCTAGATCAAGATGCTCTTGATACCACATGATGTAGCTCCATGTAGAGCTTGTTGGCCTTGGCTCTTCTTCATCAATGGAGTCCTTTGCTTCTTGAAGATCAATGTCAGCAGAATGGAAAAGGAGGAAAGGTGATTGGAGACACCACTTCAAGGAGAAGATGAGTCAAGAACAAGCTCACCACCATACGAAGCCATGGATAAGAGCTTGAAGGTAGAAGGAGATGAGTGGAGGGAGAGGGAGAGAGGGGGGCACGGAATTTATACCTCAAATGAGGTCTGAACTTTGAAGTGTAATTTCTCAAATGATCAAAGTTGAAAAAAATGCACACACAAGGCCTCTATTTATAGCCTAAGTGTCACAAAAAATTGGAGAGAAATTTGAATTTCTATTCAAGTTTCACTTGAATTTGAATTTGAATTTGTGGAGCAAAATTTGGAGCCAAAAATTTCACTAATTATGATTAGTGAATTTCAGCTATGGTTCAACCAACTAATCCAAGATCAAGTCCAAGATTTTCCACTATATGTGCTTAGGTGTCTTGAGGCATGTAAAACATGGAGGACATGCACAAAGTGTGACTATATGATGTGGCAATGGGGTATAGCAAGCAAATGCTCACCTATCCCTTAGGTTGGTCCAAAATTTAATTAGATTGGGCTTCTCCCAATTCAATTAAATTTTGTTGGATCAAGTGGCCTCGGAATAATTAAGAAGGGGGGGGGGGTTGAATTAATTATTAATGTGTCTTGACTAATTAAAAATTTATCTTTCTTAATATTATTAGATTCAATTAGGCTTTACTACTAAGTTATGAGAAAGTAAAGAACAAAAAAAATAACTTAGACAAAAGTAAAGCAGAAATAAAAAGTAAACAACAGAAAAGTAAAGAGTGTAGGTTTGACATCCTGGAAATTTCTACCCGGAATTTTTGTAAACGGTGCATTTGAATGGTTATATATATATATGAGTATTATTCAGTGTATGTATATATGTATATACTCCTGGTAGAAGTAAGTATATTGGGGGAAAAGATACGCGGGTTAGGCTAATTAACGAAGAGAAATCCATAACTGGATGGTTATGGGTTAACTCTCAATTAATTAGTCTAAAAATCATCGTTTTGCATGCAACTTAAAATTTAACAAAACCACCCTCTGAACCACGCTCGGGGTTTCTTTCTGAGCGTTTTTATATATATATATATATATATATATATATATATATATATATATATATATATATATATATATATATATATTGCCTACTTTCGAAAACTGGTCCCGACGGGTGCAGAGAAACGCGAGGGACTGGAATCAGAGAAATGGCACGCAAACTGAGGTAGGATTTTAGCGTTTCAAAGGTCAGATTTTTCTCTTCTTCTTGTGACTGTGCATGAGTCACATCAAGAGAAAAAGGTGGGCCCTTTTTGTTCCACTCAAAATGGGACAAGTGGCAAGTGCTTTTGAAAAATAAAATAATAAGAAAAGAGAAAAGCCTTTTTTTAAACCAAAAAGCAACACTCTCTCTCCTCACTCAGCCCCAAAATTTCAGAAGCCTTTCTCCCTCTCTTTCTCACGTTGCCATTCTCTTCTTCTTCCTCCACCATTGAAGCTCCAACAAAGCTCCAACCTTTGGTAGCCATTTATGCTCCAAATCGCGAAAGGAAGGCATTTTCGGAGTCGTGAAGCGCATCTCTACGTGTGGGACTTCGAAATTTCAGGTTTGGGTAGACTTCTTTCTCACTCGATTTTCGTGGGTATTGGGTTTTGGGATATATGATGGGTAGTTTTGCTAGGTTTCTGCTTCATGATAGTTATTTGTGAAGATATTTGTTGAAAGCATGTTGAACTTGCCATGTTTGGTTTGAGTCAAGCTTACCCATTCTGTTTTAGGGTTTTTATGATGATGCTTGTGATGTTTATGTGCTGAAATTGCTGATGGAAAATTGCTAGGGATGAAGGGTAGAGTTAACCTAGGGTTAGAAAGTGAGAATGTAGTGTTATGAGTAGAAAAAGAGTGAGGCTTTGAGAGTTGGAAGGCTAAAACGGGATTCAGTGGTAAATGGAGGTTAAAGTGAGTAAATCCTAGTTTGAAATGTCATTTAGGACTTATGAGAAAGCTTGGACTGTGCAAGAGAGAAAAACAAATGACCAAAGTGAAGGCAAGAGCCATTCCTAGGGTAAAATTGGGCGTTGAGGAGTCAAATTTTGATTCGGTGGAATTTGAGGCGTAAAATCAGTTTGAGCAAGTTTAGATCGATGTTATAGACTTGTGTGAGGTGAGAGTTTACTCTAAATTTACCCCATTCTCATTTTCACTTCTCAAACCTTGAAAATCCACTAAATTGAGGGGTTTTAGATGCCTAGATTTTGAGTTGCTTTGGTCTGAAGCTTGTCCTTGGTTTAGACATGATTGATACATGATTTGGGACTTGTAGGATTCAATTTGGGAAAAATTGGATGAGGGAAAGTGTGATTTCGAAAATCTGCACTTATGCAGAATTTTGCTGTCAAATAGGTGCAGCAGAATTTTGGCTTTGTGCAGAAAATGTTATGTATTTGCTGGTTGTGGAAAGAGTAGTACAGATTGGGCTCTGGAAGTTTTCTAGCAGATCCCAACGGTCATAATGTAGATTTATGTGCTAGAGACTTCTAGTAAAATTTTCGAGTCGATCCAACGGTTAACGAATTGGAACGAAGAGAATGTTACTGGGGTATTTGTATACGAAGAGAATGTGTTGTGGGCAGAGTTTTCTGCCTTTGCCTATTTTGCTTGGTTTTGTTAGTTCATGATGATTAGATGTGGAATTACTTGGATGTTGTGGAAGCTTGGGAGGATTGATGTGGACCTGGTGTTGAGAGGAACGAGGATAAGGGCTACGTGGGAGTACGTGAGCTCAGTTGGAGGTGGGCAACAGGGGATGGTGGGTTTATACGTGATTTGTGGATGTGGAGAATTGTTTTGCACCATCGCCCGACCGCCACCTAGTACCACATGTGATGGGTACCCCATAATCCTACAAGTTTGAAATGAGGAAGTGTGGAAGGGTGAGACTTCCTTCTTTTATTGTTGACCACAGAGTGGTACCTGGAGATATGTCGCGGGGGTCAGGAGACCTTGGGGACGTCAGGTGGGGTGCTATTGCCGAAAACCGAGCTTGACCAATCCCGACCCAACCCGGGCATAGTCAGTCAGTGAGAACCTGTGATGTACCTAAACAGGCGAGCTCTTGGCAGTCAACATATAAAAGAACAAAGACCACAAAGCAAGGAGGCTTGTGTGGTGGCTGGCCAGCTGTGAACTTTGAGTGTTATATGGGATATGGCCTCTGGTAATCGATTACCAAGGGTGGGTAATCGATTAAAAGGCTTAAAAGTGAAGACAAGAAGCTAAGATGGCCTCTGGTAATCGATTACCAAGGGGTGTAATCGATTACCAGGCTTAAAAACGAGATCAGGAAGCTAAGAGGGCTTCTGGTAATCGATTACCAAGGGGTGTAATCGATTACCAGGCTTAGAAATGAAGGCAGCATGTTGTGGAGGCCTCTGGTAATCGATTACCAGGCTGTGTAATCGATTACACAGAGGAACATGCCACTGGTAATCGATTACCAGTTATGTGTAATCGATTACACAGTGCATTTTTGCAGGTTTCATGTCCTGAGGCTGTGTAATTCGAGTTTAGCCTTTGGTAATCGATTACCAAGGCTGTGTAATCGATTACCAGAGATGAAAAGCCTTGAGATACCCCTTTTACTTACATGTAGTGGTTATGAGACGCATTGTGTTGCTCCGTAGTTAGATATCACGTGAAAGAGTCTACCCCTTTCTTTTATTTCTTGTAGATCGTGATGGCGGCGCAACTAATCCATGACCGAGTGGAGATGGAGTGCCTAGAGGGAGCTTGGGAGACCCTCGAAGGCAATGTGAGGTGCCGATTCCGGGGCACGATTCGATTCACGGCTACTTCATTGGTGCATCCAGATGAACCCGCGCGCACGCTTCAGCGCACTGTGGAGTGGATACTACCCACGCCTACACCATACCGTCTCGTGGAGCCAGTCCAAGTGATCGAGGTGATGTCATCTGAGGAAGACCCTGAGGAGGATCCTGAGGAGCTACCTCCTGAGCCTGTTGTGGATGCTCTTAACTTTCTAGAGGGTGATGAGGACCCACTCCCTGAGGTGGATTCTCCCGAGGACGTCATGTCGGCATCTGAGGCAGACTCTATAGAGGATAGTGGCCCTGGAGAGATGGCGATCAGTGGAGGCTCTTCATCATAGTAGACAACTCATTGGATTAGTTTTATATACTTTTGAGGGTGGGTGTATCTAGGACTGACTGTTAGGTTTACTCTTTTGTTTTTGTATGGGTAGACCTATTGTATAGGAATTTGATGATTGTATACATGTGGCTGAAGCCACCACAGTGGACACCTTTGCTCTGGATGACACTATGTATTTTGCAAAACTCCTATATTTTGGACAGCTTTAAATGATGAATGCACTTATGATTAATCTTGTTATTTGGAAAGAATGTGTTAACAAACTTTATTTGAAAGAGATTTCACCGACCGTATTTTATTTTATTATTTTACACGTGACGACCTAAAATGATGACTGGTATATATTTATTTTTGAAAAAGCAACATATTTTAGAGGTTATGAGTGAGCATAAAGAAATGACTCCGAATAGAGTTGTGAACTGGCCATTCAGGACTCTATAGTGATAATTTTCCTTCTGAACTTAATTATTGTGAAAAGTGAAAGAAACGAATAAGAAAAAGAAATAAAAAATTTCCCACGGTTTTTGTTGTTTAAATTATTACTATTAAACCAGTCATTATTTTGGGGACGCCACAGTAGGGAAAAAGAAAGCAAACACAAGATTTATACTGGTTTGGCCACAACCCGTGCCTACGTCCAATCCCCAAGCAACCATCGGTTCTTGAGATTTCTAATAACCTTGTAAAATTGTTTACAAGCAAAGATCCACAAGGGATGTACCCTCCCTTGTTCTCTTTGAACAACCAAGTGGATGTACGCTCCACTTGAACTGATCCACAAGAGATGTACCCTCTCTTGTTCTCAGTATTACAACCCAAGTAGATGTACGCTCTACTTGTACCACAAAGGATGTACGCTCCAACGTGTTAAGACAAAGAATTCTTAGGCGGTTAGTCCTTTGAATCTTTGTAAGGGGAAACAAAAGATATCTCAGGCGGTTAGTCCTTTGAAATATTTTGTTTAGAGGGAAAAGGAAGAATCAAAAGAATTCTCAGGCAGTTAGTCCTTTGGATTCTTTTGGCAAGAGGGAGAAGGAAGAATCAAAATAATTTTCAGGCGGTTAGTCCTTTGAATTCATTTGGCAAGAGAGAGAAGGAGGAAAAGATAGCACACTTTTGTTTTCTGCAGAATTTCCACTTGTAGAAAAAACAAAGTTTTGAAACCGAAGTTTAGAAATCTTTTTGGCAAGAGTTTTTGCAAAGAAAAACAATGGGCAATGGTCAGAAAAGGTTTGAAAGAGATATGTGTTTTTGGATGCTTGTAAAATGCGTGCCAAGGTCTTGCTTTTATAGACTCTTCATGTCTGGTCAAAAAACCATTGGAAGAGTTATGACTTTTGAGAAAATCATGTTAAGAGTTATAACTCTTAACTTTTTCTTCAAAACTATTCACTGGTAATCGATTACCACAATGGTGTAATCGATTACACAATGTATTTTATGAAAAGTTGTGACTCTTCACAATCAGATTTGAATTCCAATGTTCAGATTCACTTGTAATCGATTGCTAATATAGTGTTGTCGATTATACTATTTGAAAATCATTTTGGAACATTACAAATCATTTGAAAACATTTTGAAAACCAATCTGGTAACTGGTAATCGATTACTGCTAACTGGTAATTGATTACCAGAGAGTAATCACTCTGGTAACTTAGAAAATTTGAGAAATTCTTTTGTAAAACAAAACTGTGCTATTTGATTTTTGAAAAATTCTTTTAATACTTATCCTATATGAAGTCTTGACTTGTTACTTCTTGATTTCTTCTCTTGAATCTTGAATCTTGGATTGGATTCTTGGATTGGATTCTTGATGCTTGATCTTGAAGTCTTGAATCAATCACTTGGGCTTTTGGAATCATCAAAATTTCTTGGTTCATCATCATGAAGCTTGCTTCTACAATCTCCCCCTTTTTGATGATGACAAACCTGAAATCAAGAAACACATACAAGCTCTATCTTCTAATCGATCAGTCACTTAATTCTCCCCCTTTGTTTTTTAGTTTAAGCTTCACTTGAAGTTAAGTTATTTAATTATATGAGTTCTTGATTTAATCCCAATTTTCTCTCCCCCTTTGGCATCAACAAAAAGCCAAAGTGCGTATAGAGACATAAAATCATACATTCACTCATAATCATCCAAGCATTTTAATCCATACAACAAACAAGGAGGACAATAATTCATACATAAACTAAGCAAGGAAGATAATAATTCATCCATAAACTATAATAAAATGTCAGATAATTAGAAAGTCATCCATGATAACCAAATTAAAACAACTAATTTAGAAAGTAATATACTAATAAGTGTATCAAAACATAGCCAAATACACGGCTAGAAATCAAAATACTAATAATAATAGTAATGTCTAAACTGATGGTAGCGGTGGAGGTAAATCAAAGCAGTCGCGAATGATGGTGACATCTTCTTCAACCTTTGCAATCCCTAAGTTCATCTCCTCGAATCGTGTGTCCACTTGACGTTCCAAGGAGTTAAACCTCTCACCAACATAGGTTTGAAGTCCATCAAACCTGTCCAAAATACTCTGAAGGAGAGAAGAGTCCTTTTCAACCGATAAGTGTCCTTCATCATCATTTAGTTGAGCACCCTTTTTTACCCAAGAGCCATCACGCTTTTTGCGGTAACCAAAGGAGGCAACCACAGCAGCACCGATCAAGAAAGATCTCTTGATTGGAACTTAAGGTTCAAAATCAAGAGGGAAGTTAAAATGTTGAAGGAACAAGGTAATAAGTGAGGATAGGGCAAAGGAGCATTTAATCGCAATGCCTTATGCATGTGATACCGGACTAGATGTGCCCAATCAATTTGTCGGCCGGTATGAAAGGCCCACATGACTATTAGATCTTCTTCAGAAACCTGTGCAAGGTTTGAAGATCTAGGGAGTAAGATACAGACAATTAGATAATGGAGGATGCGGCTTTCAAGAGCCAATGAACTGGCAAGCAGCCTTCCGGTCATACCTGCTTGGTTGGTGCAAACCAACTTACGAGCATCATGCATAGAAAAATTAAATTTCCAATCATCATCCAGTGCACCTTCAAATGGTACATCGTCACTAGACAATTGGGTCAAATCATAGAAAAGGGATTGTTCAATGACCATTTTTATCCCAAAGACCTCAGAAATCAAGGTACTTTCTTGAATTTCAAGGTTAGAATAAAAGGCTTTTACCAATTCAGAATACACAGGCAGTTTTAAAGATATAAAAGGAATGAGATTTGAGTTCTGAAATGCTTGAATGCATTCAAAACTCTCATCAGAAAAGAAATCCATATCTATGAACTTAGGGTCAATAATAGAACGAGAGGAGAAGAGGTTTTTGTATCATGTACATTGTTCTTTCGATGAGAACAACTAGGAGGAGGAAATGGAGGAAGGAATCGGAGTATCATGAGTCTCGAAGTGTCGTTGGCTTCTACTTGAAGAACCCTTGCGCTTCTTCAATGGTTCCACCATTTGAGAGAGTTATTCGAAATTTCAATCTTTTGAAATGAAAGAGGATGAAAAAAGATGAATTTTGGACTTTGTGGGAAGTGATTTGGATAAGAAATGAGTGAGTTATGACAGAAAGAAAATTTGGGAACGAGGGTTTCGCGAGAGAGATGAAGGTGCTGTTTCGTGAATTCTGAAATTTGAATTTATAAGCAGCAAGGACGCGTTGTAATCAATTACATCTTTTGGTAATCGATTACACTTAGCCTGACTCGTTGTAATCGATTACACATTGTGGTAATCGATTACCAGAGAGCATTTTAGCAAAACTAAGTGTTGAATGACTCTTAAGGTGAATAGATTTGGAAGGGAATCAAAATACTTTATATCTAAAAAATCTTATATGAAAATAAATATATATAACATAATGGATGTTTGAAAAACTTCATGAATGACTCTTAAGCAAGTAATTCACATATCATATTAAAAATCATGCAAGAATCATAGACATCATCAAATAAACTTCATGCTTTGAGAAAGAAAAATAACTCAATCAAACATATAAGCATAAACTCACAATAGCAATCAACCAAGACAAATAAATAAAATTTTGTTAGTCATCATATAAACAAGTTAATTGAAAGGAAAGTTTCAACCAACTTAATTTAAAAGAGAATGGTTTTGATGTTACCTTTTTCATGATTTAAGTGCCTAGATCTTCAAAGATGGAAGTCAAAATTTTTCTTTTTGCTTAATCTTCTTGAGAGATGTTCTCATCGCTCTCATAGTCCTTGGATAGAAGGCTAATCTCCTTCTCCAAACCATCGGATGAGTCATTGTCATCCCATGCAATATGCGCCTTCTTGGATCTTCTTTCTTCATGACTTTTCTTCTCATTCTTCTCGGGCCATGACTCATTTGTGGGGCAGTGTGACTTTATGTGACCGGGTTGATTACACTTATAGCATTTAAGTGTTGGGGAACCTTCTTGAGATCTCTTCCCATTGTTGAAGTTATGCGTCTCTCCATTCTTCTATTTTAGACGAATTTATGAAACTTCTTCACAAAGAGTGAGAAGTCCTCTTCATCATTAGATTCTTCTTCTTCTTCTTCCTCTTGTATTGAGGAGGAGGCTTTGAGTGCTATGCTTCTTTTCCTTTTGTCGGTCTCTTCATTTTGGTTGAGACGTTGAAGTTCCATTTCATGTTCATGCAGTTTGCTAAAAAGAGTGGCAAGAGACATAGAAGGAAGATCTTTACTTTCAGAAATGGCAGTTACCTTAGGCTGTCATTCCCTACTTAAACATCTCAAAACTTTATTAATTAAATCTTCATTAGGAAAGGCTTTTCCTAAGTGTCATACCCTAATTTCGTCCGGGAACCTTTGCTCGATGACGTGCGACCATTCTTTGGTCCTCGTGAGGTGCTTGGCACCCATCATTAGGCAATTTGTGAAATTTCAGGACATGCCGGAAAACCAAAAAAATATTGATGCACAATCCGTAAGTTTCCGTGACACACCGGAAATCAAATGGAAGCATCGTTGCATAATTAAGTGAGGTTCCGTAACATTCCGTAAGTCAAAAAGGGGATGATTATGTAATCCGCAAGGTTCCGTAACATTACGGAAAGAAAACAAGTATCGTTACGAAATTCGTAAGTTTCCGTAACTTTACGAAAAAAAGAATCACCAAAAAACAGCAGGGGGGGTGTACTTAGTAAAAATGGGGGTGCAAATAGCACCCAGGCCCATTTGGGCCCTCCAGAAGATTCCTCCAGAAGGCGGTTGCTTCTGGAGGAAGCAACCCTGCTCGCCTGGGCGAGCTGAGCTCGCCTGGGCGAGCTGGGCGGCAAGCATCTCCCCTATTTTGCTATAAATAGGGGAGAAAATGAAGAAGAAAAGGATCCCAGCCCTTTAGGCACTTCTCTCTCTTTGGAATTTGCTTGGAAAAATTGTTTCCGTGAAGAAAATCTAAGCCGAGGCGCTTCCGAAACGTTTCCGTAACGTTTTCCGTGAGGAATCTCGCAAAGGTTTGAACCGTTCTTCGACGTTCTTCATTCGTTCTTCATCGTTCTTCGATCTTCAACGGGTAAGTACCTCGAACCAAGCTTTTCGATTCATTCTATGCACCCGTAGTGGTCCACATTGTGTTTCGTGCATTTTGATTCTCATTTTGTTTACTCTTTATACCCCCTGTTGACGTGCTTAAGCCATTTTACTTAAGTCATTTCTCGCTTAACTTAAAAATAAAATAAATTTTCACCGAACATTTGAATTGCATTATCCGTTAACTTCGGTTAAAATAAATTTCGACCGTTCGGTCATGCCGTAACCACGTTGGAAATCAAAAAGAGGTAAAAAATAATATAAATAATCAAAAAAACATCTTTTAGTAAAATAAAGCGGAAAATCAATCGGACGTTTTCTCTTTGGGATTTCTCATTCTTAATCGAATTGATTAATAACTAAAGTGAAACTAAAGGCTAAGATCAATTCGCCTAGTCAAGCTCGTCCATAAAAATAGGCTTTTGAAGTTTGTCGTTTCATTTCCTCACTAAGTAAAATGGATCATTTTTAAGGTCCAACGCCTTAAAATGATCACCTCTTAAAATAAAAAAGAAACACTTTGTTCCGAAAGAACTACGTAGGTCTGAGTTCCTCCTTGAGGATACGTAGGAGCAAAAGTCCCGCTTTTGTCGACCACCCCAAAAGATCGTTAATGGTCCAACACCTTAACGTTTCTCTCCTTTCAAAATCAAAAGATCATTTAATGGTCCAACACCTTAAATGACCTTTTTGTTCAATAAAAACATATTTTGCAAAAAAGACAAAAACAACTTAACCAATCACTTTGTTCCGAAAGAACTACGTAGGTCTGATTTTCTCATCCCAAATTGAGGAATACGTAGGAGCAAAGGGAAACACCCTTGTCGACCACAAAAAAGGAAAAAATATAAAAAGGGTATAAAGGATATAAGAACATAAAAGGGAACATAAAAAATCAAAGTCATGTTTGCACATTCGATTAAAGGCTGCCGTCCCTTGGGACGGGCGTGTGGGGTGCTAATACCTTCCCCGTGCGTAAATACAACTCCCGAACCTTTCACTAAAAAGTTCGTAGATCTCGTCTTTTCCGGTTTTTCCGACGTTTTCCTCGAATAAACGTTGGTGGCGACTCCGCGCGTATTCCTTTCGTGGAACACGCATCCCGCGAGTCTCGCGTCGCCCTCCCGCCGAAGGGTAGGTTGCGACAGTTGGCGACTCCACTGGGGATTGTTTTTAGAGAGTTAGGCCATTTAATTTTGTGCAATGTTTTACCGTCCTTTGTTGGTTTCCCTTTAGTTGTCTTATGTTCTTCTGTATAAAGCTGTTTTGTTGCTTTTAGTGTGTTTTAGAATGTATGCATGAAGTAAATATTTATTCATTTGATGCACACAAACACCAACACTATTTGCACACACTGTGAGTGAAAAAGGGCCCTATACCCGGGTTCATGGGAGCATAAGGAGTGGAGGTGAATCTGTGATCATGCTAGGTCTCCGACTTGCTTGATTACAGTGAACCCTCATCTAGAGCTTTTCTCTTTGAAAACCTATTGTTGCTAGTAGTCCCTACTGCTACAATATGTTCTTCAAAGGGGATGATACCTCTAGAAACCATCAAGAGAGATATAACTACCTTGGGGATTATTGCTAAAAGCCTAGTTAGTTCTCTCCCTTATAGGTCCCTTAAATAGGGGCACGAAGCAAACACGCTGCGTGCCATTTTTCACACTGCCATGCATGAGTATCATATACCCTTTTGCTTATGTTCGGTAAATATTGTCATACTGTGCACATTCCCGCATTGTGTCTTTTGCATAGGCATTGCATATGGGTTCTGTCTTGATCCCTACTGTAAACAAACCAACGGAGGGTCCGTGTCGCCTTCTTAAAAACGTGCGTTGGGGGCATTTTGCTACCCCTAGACGTCGTATCTAAGAAGGGGACAAATTCCCCGGACCCCCGCATTCCTAGATTGCATCTGTGTCATATGCATTCCATCATGCATTCATCCATCCCACCCATGAGATATCGGAGTTTTGATTTGCACGGCTTTTGTCTCACTTTAGTAAGCATGGGAACAAATCAAACCGGCAAGAGGTTCTACCAAGTCAAGGTCAAAAGCCTAGATACCACCAGCATCAAGGAATTAGGGCGGTTGATGGAACCCCTCCAAATGCAAGCCTTCCGCAAGACTTACGGAAAGATCTTAGAGTTGACCATAGCAGAGGTGTCCATAGAAGCCGTTGCATCACTTACCCAATACTACGACCAGCCTTTGAGGTGCTTCACATTCGCAGACTTCCAATTAGTACCAACCATTGAAGAATTTGAGGAAATTCTAGGATGTCCTCTCGGGGGAAGAAAGCCATATCTTCCCTCCGGGTGTCTCCCCTCTTTGAGCAGAATTGCAACTGTGGTCAAGGATTCAGCAAGAGGTTTGGACCGCATAAAACAAACTCGGAACGGCATAGCGGGCCTACCACAGAAGTACCTAGAAGACAAGGCGAGGGGTATGGCCAATCGAGGAGTCTGGGTCCCGTTTATGGATGTGTTAGCTTTGCTAATTTTTGGGGTCGTCCTCTTTCCAAACGTGGATGGTTTGATAGACCTAGCAGCAATCGACGCTTTCCTTGCCTACCACCATAGCAAGGAAAGTCCGGTGGTAGCTGTCTTGGCAGATCTATTTGACACGTTTGACCGAAGGTGCGAAAAGAGTAGCGCACGGATCATCTGTTGCTTACCCGCCCTCTGTGTTTGGTTGGTTTCGCACCTGTTCCAACAAGACACAAGACATCCATGTCCGCTCCTGAGCCATCGCTCGTGTACTGAAAAGAGGAGAATAGATTGGGACCGGCTCTTGGCCGGGATAGGAGGTAGAACAATCAGTTGGTTCTCCCGATGGAAGGAAGGAAAAGAAGGAGTCCTTTTCTCATGTGGAGGATACCCAAACATTTCGCTGGTAGGAACGAGGGGTTGTATTAACTACAATCCCGCGCTCGCTATAAGACAACTAGGGTACCCCATGAGGGGAGCACCGACGGAAGAAAGCATGTCTCCTTTCCTTGTGAGGGATCTCGGCGCACAAAGTTCCAAGACTATACAAAGAATCCATAAGGCATGGGAAACCCCGTTAAGGAAAGATCAAGAGCTTAGAGGCATTCGTAATGGCATCATTGGTGGGTACCACGAATGGCTGAAAGTTCGCATACGAGGTTTAGATTGGCTCGCCAAGTTAAAAGTCGTCAGCGAAGAGGATTTTGAAGCACCGGAAGAGGACGAAGAAGTCCAGGCTCTCAAAAGCGAGTTAGGAAAGGCAAAACTCGCCAAGGAGAAGTTCAAGTTGGCCGCTACACACGTTCGGAAGGAGTGTGCCGGGTTACGGGAAGAGAATGCAATTACCGCAAGAGCCCTTGAACAAGAGACCAAGAGGGCTCGCAAGGAAGAGTATGGCCGAAACAAATTTCGCGGAGCTCTATGGGGTAGCAATAGTGAACTCAAGTTGCGAAGGGAAGAAAGGGACCAGTCGCGAGCACATGGCATGGTTTTGAAAGAGGAGTTAGTTGCCTGTTCAAGGTCCAAAAGAAGCTTGTCTCAGCGTTTATGCGAGACGGAGACCAACATGCTAGCTATCATCGCCAAGTACCAAGAAGAGTTAGGTCTAGCCGCGGCCCACGAGCATAGGATTGCGGACGAATATGCCCAAGTATACGCGGAAAAAGAGGCTAGAGGAAGGGTGATCGACTCTTTACACCAAGAGGCAACCATGTGGATGGATCGGTTTGCTCTTACCTTGAACGGGAGTCAAGAACTTCCCCGATTGTTAGCCAAGGCCAAGGCGATGGCAGACACCTACTCCGCCCCCGAAGAGATTCATGGGCTTCTCGGCTATTGTCAGCATATGATAGACTTAATGGCCCACATAATTAGAAATCGTTAGGAAACTTGTATGGTCTCTCAGACCTTGACTGGATACGACTTCTTTTTGAAATAAAATGTTGGTCCCATGTTTCTACTCCAAAAAGCTTGTGCAAATCAAATCACTCCTACATTTTATCTCTAGCATGCATTGTATGTTGGTCTCGTCCTTTGTCACGGGAAGCCGGAAGGTCCATCTCACCTTCTTAATTGTACACATGGGGCACTGCGCCCCCAAATGCGCAAGTAAGAAGAGATAATTTTCCGGGCTCTCGTGTCCGTAAAATGCATTCATATCATGCATCGCATAAGCACCTCTTCATAACATCATAATGGACATATCTTGCATTTGCATGAGTCATGGCATCATCATGCATATGCGTTCAACAAACTTTTTGGTCTGCAAAATTGCATACCATTTGTTTTCATGTTTGCTCATCCTTGCGTTTTCCTCTACAAAACAAAAACAAAAAAGGGGGAAGCGTGAAACTTCACACTACATTCTTAGTTTCATGTGTTAGGCACCACGAGCCAACCATGTTGGGATCATAAACCCGTTTCACTTAAAAAACAAAATTGAACATGGTACCTAATGCATGGTTAACTAGGAAATGGTGTTTCTTCGGGCATCTCAATTTCATAATTACATTTTCCGTGCATAAGCTTAAAGTATGCCCGAGTCATTCATTCATATGAGATGTTTTTGAAGTATTGGCGAACGGAATTGCCATTCCTTGGATTATAGGGTTGAACCGAGCTCATGCTTTTACAAAAAGGTTCATCAAGTCAAGTTGAAATATGGAAGTAACCGTCTTGCAAAATTGGGGCAAAAGATGAATCGAGTCACATCACTGCTTCGTCTACTGCCAAACATATTTAGGATTATTGATGTCCCTGTTACTTCCAGTTTCACCTTGACAAGGATGTCATGGACCATGTTGAAAATCTAAATTGATTCAACCCCATATCCTGCGTAAAAATTCGCAATACTTCAACTGTACATCATTCGCATACATCCATGCTTTTCATTGGTTGCATTGCTCATTGCATTCTTTCCTTGAAAAATAAAATAAAATAAAATGAACTTAATCATTGTTATCAAAAAGAAAAAAACACGCTTTACGACGCCCTTACCGAACTCGTGCTGGAGCTAGAGTAATGGGTGAAGTAGACGAGATACAAGAGAAGATGAAGGCCGACATGGAGGCCATGAAAGAGAAAATGGCCACAATGATGGAGGCCATGATGAGCGTGAAGAAGATAATGGAAGTCAATGCGGTTGCAATTGCCGCTACCAGCGTTGTTGCTAAGGTGAACCCGATGCTCCCATCTGGCCTCAAGCAAATGAATCATCCAACCTCAAATATGGTAGGCAAAGATTTGGGAAGTACGGATGACCCCATGATGTGCAAATTCAAAACAAGCACGCCTTCCCGCCATATGGTTTGCCTCCCAAACTATACACCACCCAATGTGGTGTGTATTCCCAATGAGGATGTCAATAACTCCACTCCCATACTCATTAAGAGCCAACAACCTCAATCTGATCATGCACATGCCTCTCGACCCATGGAGGAGACACATGAAATTCCCCACCACGATCTAGCCAACTTCGAGCCTTGCCTCGGATATGCTGCTGAAAGGCAAGCAGTTGGTGGTATACCCCTGCAAAACACTTTGGAGGGCCCTCAGTATCACCCACAACTGCACCTCTTGCATTCCACAGCGGATAAAAACCCTCATGACTATGGCAGGAATGGGAAAGTTGGATCATCTAAAGGAAAGGCTCAGGGCCATTGAAGGAGGTGAAGATTATGCCTTTGCTAACCTAGAAGAGTTGTTCCTAATACCCAAACATGGTCATTCCCAAGTTCAAGGTGCCGGACTTTGGCAAGTACAAGGGGACTACTCGCTCCAAGAACCATCTAAAGATGTACTGTCGGAAGATGGGGGCATACGCAAAAGATGAGAAACTGCTGATACATTTTTCCTGAGAAAGTCTTACTAGGACAACTGTCGCCTGGTATACTAACTTAGGAACCTTCTTGAGTCCATTCTTGGAAGGACCTAATGGTTGCCTTCATTAGGCAGTGTCAGTACAATTCTGATATGGCTCCGGATAGGATGCAACTACAAAAAGTGTGCAAAAAGGGGGCACAAATCTTTCAAAGAATACGCCCAAAGATGGAGAGACTTGGCAACTCAAGTAGCACCCCCAAAAACAGAGAAAGAGATTATCACAATGATAGTAGACACGTGACCGGTGTTCTACTATGAAAAATGGTGGGTTACACACCTTCAAGTTTTACAGATTTGGTCTTCGCCAGTGAAAGGATCAAAGTGGGTCCGAAAAGAGGCAAATTTGATCATCCTACTAGGACGACTGAGAAAACTGGGGCAAATGAAGAGGGTGAGAAAGAGGGAGAAACCCATGCTGTGACTGCCATTCCTATACGGCCAAGTTTCCCACCAACCCAACAATGTCATTACTCAGCCAATAACAAACCTCCTCCTTACCCACCACCCAGTTATCCACAAAGGCCATCCCTAAATCTACCACAAAGTCTGTCTACCGCACTTCCTTTAGCACAAAAAAAAAAACACCAACAAAAAGGAATTTTGCAGCAAAAAGCCTGTAGGGTTCACCCCAAATTCCGTTGTCATATGCTAAACTTGATCCCATATCTACTTGATAATTCAATGGTAGCCATAACCCTAGCCAAGGTTCGTCAACCTCTATTTCTCCGAGAATACGACTCGAACGCAACGTTTGCTTGTCACGGAGAAGCCCCGGGGCGTTCCATTGAGCATTGTAGGGCTCTGAAGCGTAAGGTGCAAGGTCTAATTGATGCGGGCTGGCTGAAATTTGAGGAGAATTGCGTGTAAATCCTGACATTGACAAGAGATGCCACACATGGGGCAATTTTGAAAGCTGTTGTTAGGTGTCCCTAATGACTCATCAGGGTTTCCAAGTTTATATTGTAAACCACAGCTACAATGTTAAATGAAATGGATAAAGTTGATATCTTTGTCCCTCATCCTCTCACAAACGCATGTTTGCTTATTCAACTTTCACCGGAATGTGGGTGTAAGCCATTGGTCTGTCTGCTCAAGCAACCTGCGCTCCTGAGTGTTGACTTCCAAGACCGTTCAATCAGAGATTACTCATCTTGCACGTTGGTGGGGGTGCCGTAAAACAACGAGCAAAGTTCAAAACAAATAAGTTTCAAAATAAAAAATAAGTTTCAAAATAAAAAAAAAAAATAAAAAGACATTTGATTGACTGTGTTTTCAAGTAAAAATATAGACGTTCATGTGACCTCATTTTGTCTTTTTAGAGAGAAGTGAGTTATCAAGAATAGGATGTTGGACATATGGCCTCAGTTACCTTGAGAAGAAGAGGGGATTGAATTAAGATACGAATATTATTCCCCAATTAAACTTTCACTCTCTCTTTTCGGATTAACAATGCACATAGGGACAACCCTTCCCTTGTGTTCAAGAATCCCCTACAACAAGAGACCCACGGTCTCTTAATCCCTTTTCAGAAATGAGAAGAAGAGAAGAAGAGGTTTCTCGTAAAAGAGGTAGATTGTAAAATGAAGATCAATCAAAAATTCCTTATTGAATAAACAAGTGGTTGACCAAGGAATCTTTTTGAGAGGATAAGACATTTCAGTTCAGAAAAACTCTTGATCTTTCGAGAGGATAAAACTGTTTGGGCAATGAAAACTCTCTTTAAAACATTTGAATGGCCATTCATAAAACATTTGAATAGATATGTCTCTTGGAAATTATTTTCTGAAAATCCCTTCTGATAATCAATTACAAGACTTATGTAATCGATTACAGGTTTTAAAAATTTGTATTAAAACATTTTCAACTACTGGTAATCGATTACCAGAGAGCAAATCTCAATTTGAAATTCTTTGGTCAAACCTTTTGTTTGTTTCAATTTGGAAACTTCTTCCTAAAGATTCTAAGAGATCAAACTTGATCATATATCTTGACTTTCTTGGATTCTTGTCTTGAATAAAGACTTAGAAGTACTTGATCCTTTAGCATCATCAAGACATCAAAACATTTTGCTTCTACATAGGAGTCATTTGACTTAATCCATCAGCTGAAAAATCCTTCAACTACTTCTCGTCCTTGGAAAATTCTTTTTGCAAGAATCAATTGC